>NC_057806.1:28333883-28358862 GCF_018294505.1 Triticum aestivum | reverse complement strand
TGAACAGTGAGCGGTGGCGTTGCCTCTGGATGAACAGGACCCCGTGGTGTGGTGGAGGGCTGGATGAACAGTAGACGGTGGAGGGGTGCCCGTGGAGGGGTGGTTGAACAGGACCCCGTGGTGTGGAGGGCTGGATGAATAGTAGACGGTGGAGGGGTGGTTGAACAGTAGCCTGTGAAGTAGCGCGCGGTGGAGGCTGGATGAACAAGAGCCCGTGGAGGCTGGAGGAGGTCAACGGCAGCCCGTGGAGGCTGGAGGAGGTCGACGATGGAGATGAACAGTATCCCGTGGAGTCCCGTTTTGCGGTACGTCACAACCCTCTCGATGAACAGGACCCCCGTTTCGACCGTAGGAGGTCCGTTTCGTCTGTTTTGCGGTACGCCACACCCCTCCCGATCAACAGGACCCCCATTTTGACTGTAGGAGGTCCGTTTCGTCCATTTTGTGGTACGCCACACCCCTCCCGATCAACAGGACCCCCGTTTTGACGTAGGAGGTTCGTTTCCTCCGTTTTGCGGTACCCCAGACCCCTCCCGATCAACAGGACCCCGTTACAAACGTAGGAGGTCCGTTTCCTCCGTTGTGTAGTACGCCAGGCCTCGTTTCCATCGCCTGTTCCGTCCAAGCCCTCCTGATGAACACGACCACGCATTCCATTCCGACCCAGCCGGTTGGCTCCCACACGTTCCGTTGCCTCCTGATGAACACGACGCATTCCGTTGCCTCCCCATGAACACTATGCATTCCATTGCCTCCCCATGAACACGACGACGGCGCCATTTCTCCGTACCGACCCAGCCATGTACAAGAGCCCTGGCCGTACGTATGCGCGAGTAGGCGTTCGAGACCCCGCCCGTATGTACACACACGTGGCCATATTTTCTTTCTTGCACCCTGGCCGCTGTACGTACGTGTACATGCTACGTGCGCGCCTCTACTACGACACGTACGCGCCTCTACTACGACACGTGCGCGCCTCTACATCCACCAGTATATATGTACGTAAACGTTCGCGACTAGAATGACAACGCTACATACGCTTCGACCAGGTGGGTCCCGACTGTTAGGCACTTCCTTGCCTGTGAAGATGTAGCTGGTGGGTCCCATCAGTCAGGGGGGCGAATCGTTTTTTTTGCTCGGACGCACTTCCTTGCGTGCGAAGATGTAGCTGGTGGGTCCCAGCAGTCAGGGGCAAACGTTTTTTCATGAAATACGGTGGCCCGTCCGGTGGGTCCCCGCTGTCAGGTGGAGGAATAATTATTTTGCACGTAATAAGGAGGCACTGATACGTCTCCGTCATATCTACTTTTCCAAACACTTTTGCCCTTGTTTTGGACTGTAACTTGTATGATTTGAATGGAACTAACCCGGACTGACGCTGTTTTCAGCAGAATTGCCATGGTGTTGTTTTATGTGCAGAAAACAAATATTCTCAGAATGACCTGAAACTCCACGGAACATCTTAGAAAAAATAAAAAAAAAATCTTCACCAAAGATGAAGACCAGGGGGCCCACACCCTGTCCACGAGGGTGCCCCCCCTCTAGGGCGTGCCCCTACCTCGTGGCCCCCCTGGATGCCCTCCGACGCCAACTCCAACTCTATATATTTGCTTTTGGAGAAAAAAAATAAGAGAGAATAAATCATCGCGTTTTACGATATGGAGCCGCCGCCAAGCCCTAAAACCTCTCGGGAGGGCTGATTTGGAGTCCGTTCGGGGCTCCGGAGAGGGGGATTCATCACCGTCGTCATCATCAACCATCCTCCATCGCCAATTTCATAATGCTCACCGTCGTGCGTGAGTAATTCTATCGTAGGCTTGCTGGACGGTGATGGGTTGGATGAGATTTATCATGTAATTGGTTTAGTTTTTTTAGGGTTTGATCCCTAGTATCCATTATGTTCTGAGATTGATGTTGCTATGACTTTGCTATGCTTAATGCTTGTCACTAGGGCCCGAGTGCCATGATTTCAGATCTGAACCTATTATGTTTTCATGAATATATGTGAGTTCTTGATCCTATCTTGCAAGTCTATAGTCACCTACTATGTGTTATGATCCGGCAACCCCGAAGTGACAATAATCGGGACCACTCCCGGTGATGACCTTAGTTTGAGGAGTTCATGTATTCACTATGTGCTAATGCTTTGTTTCGGTTCTCTATTAAACGGAGGCCTTAATATCCCTTAGTTTCCAATAGGACCCCGCTGCCACGGGAAGGTAGGAAAAAAGATGTCATGCAAGTTCTTTTCCATAAGCACGTATGACTATATACGAAATACATGCCTACATTACATTGATGAATTGGAGCTAGTTCTGTGTCACCCTATGTTATGACTGTTACATGATGAACCGCATCCGGCATAATTATCCATCGTTGATCCGGTGCCTACGAGTTTTCCATATATTGGTTCTCGCTTATTTACTTTCCCGCTGCTACTGTTACAATCACTACAAATACCAAAAACATTACTTTTGTTGTCTTTACTTTTGTTGCTGCTACCACCAGTATCATATTACTTTGCTACTAAACACTTTGCTGCAGATACTAAGTTTCCAGGTGTGGTTGAATTGACAACTCAGCTGCTAATACTTGAGAATATTCTTTGGCTCCCCTTGTGTCGAATCAATAAATTTGGGTTGAATACTCTACCCTCGAAAGCTTTTGCGATCCCCTATACTTGTGGGTTATCAAGACCAATTTTTGGCGCCGTTGCCGGGGAGCATAGCTCTATTCTTTGAGTCACTTGGGATTTATATCTGCTGGACACTATGAAGAACTTGAAAGACGCTAAGACAACAATTTATCCCTCAACTACGAGGGGAGGTAAGGAACTGCCATCTAGCTCTGCACTTGATTCACCTTCTGTTATGAGTAGGCTAGCGACACCTAAACCTGCTTCTGCTATTCGTTCCGATATGTCGCATGTTATTGATGATGCCACTTCTGCTATGCATGATACTTATGATGAAACTACTTCTATGCCTGATACTACTGTGCCCCTTGGTGACTTTCTTGATGAACAAATTGCTAGGGCTAGAGAAAAAATATATTGAATCTGAATACGATGATCATAGTGATGATGAAAATATGCCTGTTATCCCTGAGGGTTATCTTTTTGATATGGAATCTTCTGCCGCTATTTTAGCTTGCAGGGATAGATATGAGCTTAAGAGGTTATTAGTTAAATGGAACAAAGAATCACTTAGAGATAAAATGAAACCCGACCCTGATTTTGCTACTTCACCTATCTGTGTTCCTGATAAGGATTATGAATTCTCTGTTGATCCTGATATAATTACTTTGGTTGAATCTGATCCGTTTTATGGCTATGAATCTGAAACTGTTGTGGCACATCTTACTAATTAAATGATATAGTTACCCTATTCACTAATGATGAGAGATCGCGTTACTTCTATATACTCAAAATATTTCCGTTCTCCTTAAAGGGTGATGCTAAGATATGGTTTAACTCTCTTGATCCTGGTTGTGTGCGTAGTCCCCAGGATATGATTTATTACTTCTCTGCTAAATATTTCCCTGCTCATAAGAAACAAGCTGCTTTGAGGGAAATATACAACTTCGTGCAAATTAAAGAAGAGAGTCTCCCACAATCTTGGGGGAGGCTTCTCAAGTTACTTAATGCTTTGCCTGATCATCCTCTTAAGAAACCCGAAATACTTGATATCTTTTATAATGGACTAGCCGATGCTTCCTGATATTACCTGGATAGTTGTGTTGGTTCTCTTTTCAGGGAAAGAACACCGGATGAAGCTGAAACTCTATTGAATAATATGTTGACAAATGAAAATAATTGGGCACCTCCTGAGCCACCTCCTGAGCCGGCTCCTGCTCCAATTACTGAGCCTATTCTTAAACCAACTCTGAAGAAGAGAGGTGTTCTATTCCTCAGCCCCGAAGATATGCAAGAGGCAAAGAAATCTGTGAAAGAAAAAGGTATTAAAGCTGAAGATGTTAAGAATTTACCTCCTATTGAAGAAATACATGGTCTTAATATATCGCCTGTTGAAGAAACATATGATCTCAATTCTTTATTTACTGAAGAACCTCCAGATCCCGATATCCCGACACAGGTAGTAAAGGTAAATTCTCTCTATAGATATGATAAAGCTAAAGTACCTCCTACTAAAATTGCTAGTTAGTGCTTGGATGAGTTTGATAACTTTATGTTTAAGCAAGACGACTTCAATGCTTATTTTGGTAGACAATTAAAAGAAAATGCTTATATGATTAGACGCTTGGGTGATTATATGGCTAATATTAAAGGTGAACTTAAACTTGTTAGCAAACATGCTTCTATGGTTACCACTCAAGTAGAACAAGTACTTAAGGCTCAAAAAGAAGTGCTTGATGAAATGAATAGTAAGAAAAATGATTATGATGTTAGAGTGGCTACTAGAACTGGTAGAATGACTCAGGAACCTTTGTATCCTAAAGGCCACCCTAAGAGAATCGAGCAAGATTCTCAAAGAAATAATATTGATGTTCCTAGTTCTTCTAAAAAGAAGAAGAAGAAAAATGATAGAATTGTGCAAACTTCTAGTGAACCTATTGCTGAATCACCTGATAATCCAAATGATATATCTATGTCTGATGCTAAAACACAATCTGGTAATGAACATGAACCTATGAAAATATTAATGACGATGTTCATGATGATGCTCAACCTAGTAATGACAATGATGTAGAAATTGAACCTGCTGTTGATCTTGATAACCCACAATCAAAGAATCAACATTATGATAAATGAGACTTTGTTGCTAGGAAACATGGTAAAGAAAGGGAACCTTGGGTTCAGAAACCCATGCCTTTTCCTCCAAAACCATCCAAGAAAAAGGATGATGAGGATTTTGAGCGCTTTGCTGAAATGATTAGGCCTATCTTTTTGCGTATGCGATTAACTGATGTGCTCAAAACAAATAATTATGCTAAATATATGAAGGATATCATTACTAATAAAAGAAAGATACCGGAAGCTGAGATTTCCACCATGCTTGCTAATTATACTTTTAAGAGTGGAATACCAAAGAAACTTGGAGACCTCGGAGTACCTACTATACCTTGCTCCATTAAAAGAAATTATATTTAACTGCTTTATGTGATCTTGGAGCCGGTGTTAGTATTAAGCCTCTCTCTTTATATCGTAGACTTGACTTGAATAAGTTGACACCTACTGAAATATCTTTGCAAATGGCTGATAAATCAACTGCTATACCTGTCGGTATCTGTGAGGATGTGCCTGTTGTGGTTGCAAACGTTACTATTTTAACGGACTTTCTTATTCTTGATATTCTCGAGGATGATAGTATGTCTATTATTCTTGGAAGACCTTTTCTTAATACTGCAGGGGCTGTTATTATTGCAACAAATGCAATGTCACTTTTCATGTTAATGGTAATGAGCATACGGTACACTTTCCGAGAAAACAACCTCAAGTTCATAGTATCAACTCCATTGGAAAAATTCCATCGATTATAATTGGAGGTTTTGAATTTCCTCTTCCTACTTTCAAAAAGAAATATGATATACTTATTATAGGGGATGTGCATATCCCCATTGAGGTAACTTAGTGTTATTCGAAATTTCTCCGGTTTCATGATTATCGGAATGAGTTTGTTAACAAGACTTGATCAACCTTGTTAGTGGATTCTTTTTGATGAGCATGAGATGGATGAAACTAGAAGCACCACCTTCTGTACCTTCTCTTTATTTTCTGTTAATTAGTAGAAATAAAGTAAAAATAGTATTTTTCTGTCTGTTTCCTGACTTATTCGTGCAATATAAAAATATCCCGAAAATAAAAGTCCTCAAAATGCCATGCCAATCTAATATGATTTTTTCGGGAATATTTGAGGATTTACTATGCAAAAATTACCGCGGGAGGAGCTGCCACCTGGCCACGAGGGTGGTGGGCGCGCCCCCCCTGTAGGGGCGCGCCCCCCTGCCTCGTGGGCCCACTGTAGCCCTCCTCCACTTATCCCAGCACCCATCTTCTTCCTCCGTCTCACACAAACCCGAAAAACCAACTCAAGCACGAGTTCCAGCCACTTTTGCTGTGATTTTCGATCTCCTTGCTCAAAGCACCTCTCGCAAAACTGCTTGAGGAGATTGTTCCTTGGTATGTGACTCCTCCATTGGTCCAATTAGTTTTTGTTCTAGTGCTTTATTCTTTGCAAATTTGTGCTGCATAGGTGACCATGTTCTTGAGCTTGCATGTCAAATTTGTATGGTTCCAAGTAGTTCTAATGCTTGATTAAGGCTCTGGGCACTTGTAGGAGTAGTTGCTATCAGTTTTATTGAAGTTGGTTCACTTTTGTTTGAAGTTACTAAAAATTTCAGATTATTTCAGAAAAATAATGAGGAGATTTTTGAGGGGTTCATCGAGCCGAAGCTCAAAGGATAAACAAAATGAAGAAGCTCAGAGGCCCAAATATAATTTGCCTCGTACTGCGGAGATCCGGCCGTGTGAGTGGCCTTCTGATAATTTCTTGAGAGAGGCCAGGATTTATGAGGATTTCTATTCATTGATTAAGAATGCTGGCCTCACCGACTTCGTCTGCAACCAACGTCCACAGTATCTGTTACTCACCAATACTTTTGTGCAAAACTTCTACTTTTTCCCTAAAGAGTCACCTCCTTCAATAGAGTTTCATTTATATGACGTTGTGAAGAAAATGCCATTGTCTGAATTTTGCGTAGTCTGCAACATACCTCCTGATGGTATCTTAGAGGAACCACCTCGTAAAGAGTTGGAACCATTTATTAACCTTATCTCTATGGGAGAAACTAGGAAGGTTTCTGATGCAAGAATCACTAGCATACATTTTCCTGTGTTACGCTATTTTGCTTTATTTGCTAGTCGATGCTTGATTAGTCGTGGGAACTGTGGGAACTTTAGTGTTCCTGATATTATTATTTTGTTCCATGGTATATACCGTGACAACACTGTCAGCATGGGCGGAATTATCGCTAGGCGGTTGAGTCTGAACTGTACTAAAGGCCCCATCTTTGGAGGCATTTATGCTTCTCGCCTTGCTGCACACTTTAACATAGCTATTAGGCGTTATGAGAAAGAAGAAAAATTGTTGTCTAATGCCTATCTAGACTATAAGAGCATGATAGCCCATGATTTTCTTGTTAAGGACAGGAATGGAGAGCTTAAATATAAGTTATACTTTGATAAACATTATCCTGAAACTATTACGTTGCCTACTCCTTCTTTGTTTAATTTTGTAGGACCCTACCTCGTTACGTGGGCTGCCGTCCAAGCTTACAAGAATCCTGCACCAGCCCTGGAACAGGAACCACAAGATGAGCCTCCACGACAATCTGTTTATTCTTGGGATCCAGAGATGACTGTCAGCCAGTGGCAGTCAGAGTCTTCTTCTTCATCATAGTATGATCCCAACTATTCTTCGTCGCAGTACGACCCCAGCTACACCTATGGGTATCCGCTAGGCTATCCCTGGCAATAGACCAACTTAGGCCAAAAGCCTAAGCTTGGGGGAGTACGTATTTCTCACCGACATTACATTTATGTTCACACACACTCGTTGCTAGATGTCGGTGCTCATACTCTTTCACTGTAATATCCATGCTAGTTTATTTTCTTTTTCCTGCTTTCTTCTTGTGTGTTTGTTAAACCTTAAGAAAAACCAAAAAATTAGTAGTAGTTTATTTTTCTGCTGTAGTAGTAATAATTAAAAAGAAAACCCAAAAATATTTCCCGTTCTTCTTTTGCTTGTTGGGAGCTTTCTCGTGTAAATAGTTTTATTTCTTTTCTTTTCTTTGGGGTCAGTAGGAGAAGACCATAATTAAATTGTTGAAGTGGCTCTCATAAGCATTATTGTTGATTTAACCAAGAGCCCATATTGCCTTGTCTTCTCCTGTTTATTGAATGCTGACAGATTCCAGCTTAGTCCAATGCACGTACACTCTTATTATTATTCACACCGTTCGGTCGTGCAAGTGAAAGGCAATTATGATGATATATGATGGACTGACTGAGATGAGAAAAGCTGGTATGAACTCGACCTCTTTTGTTTTTGTAAATATGATGAGTCCCTCATTCTTGATTCAGCTTATTATGAATAAACATGTTTGCAATGACAATTAGAGATCATAGTTGCTTGTGCCATGCTTGATTAGATATGAGTTATAATGATTTGCCTTGTGTGCCAACATGCTATTGCGATGATTATGATGTGGTATGATGGGGTGGTATCCTCCTTTGAATGATTTAAGTGACTTGACTTGGCACATGTTCACGCATGTAGTTGAAACAAAATCAACATAGCCTTCACGATATTTATGTTCATGATGGATTATATCCTACTCATGCTTGCATCCAATGTTTATTAATTTTAATGCATGTACATGGCTGTTGTCGCTCTCTAGTTGGTCGCTTCCCAGTCTTTTGCTAGCCTTCACCTGTACTAAGCGGGAATACTGCTTGTGCATCCAATCCCTTAAACCCCAAAGTTATTTCAGATGAATCCACCATACCTTCCTATATGCGGTATCTACCTGCCGTTCCAAGTAAATTTGTATGTGCCAAACTCTAAACCTTCAAATAAACATTCTGTTGTGTATGCTCGAATAGATCATGTATCAACCAAGGCTGTCCTTATCTTTCGTGTTAGGCGGGTTATTCTCAAGAGGAGTGGACTCCGCTCCTCACTCACGAGAAAATGGCTGGTCACCAAGATGCCCAGTCCCATGCTTTATGAAAACTAAATCAAAATTAATTGCAAACAAAACTCCCCCTGGGACTTGATGTATGTTGGAGGCACTCGTTGTTTTGAGCAAGCCATGGATTGATGCTTGTTGGTGGAGGGGGAGTATAAACTTTACCATTCTGGTTGGGAACCGCCTATAATGTGCTTAGCATGGAAGATATCGCCATCTCTTAGTTGTTACATTGACAATGAAAGTATATCACTCAAAAATACAATTTATCTCTATTTCAAAACCGAGCTCTGGCACCTCTACAAATCCCTGCTTCCCTCTGCGAAGGGCCTATCCATTTACTTTTATGTTGAGTCATCACCCTCTTATTAAAAAGCACTAGCTGGAGAGCACATCTGTCATTTGCATTCATCACTATTAATTTATATTGGGTGTGACTATGATTGGATCTCTTTTACCATGAATTACAATGTCTAGTCAGTCCTTGATCTTTAAAGGTGCTCTGCATTTATGTTTTGCGGTCTCAGAAAGGGCTAGCGAGATACCATCTTGTTATATCATATTATGATTGTTTTGAGAAAGTGTTGTCATCTGAGATTTATTATTATGACTTGCTAGTTGATTATGCTATTGATATGAGTAATTATGAGACCTGAGAATTATTGCAAATGTGGTTAGTTATGATCTATGCTGAAAACTTGAATGCTGGCTTGACATAGTTACAACAACAAGAGCAAACAGAGTTTGTAAAAGTTTTTCTTTCTTTCTTTCAGTTTGTCAACTGAATTGCTTGAGGACAAGCAAGGGTTTAAGCTTGGGGGAGTTGATACGTCTCCGTCGTATCTACTTTTCCAAACACTTTTGCCCTTGTTTTGGACTCTAACTTGTATGATTTGAATGGAACTAACCCGGACTGACGCTGTTTTCAACAGAATTGCCATGGTGTTGTTTTATGTGCAGAAAACAAATATTCTTGGAATGACCTGAAACTCCACGGAACATCTTAGAAAAAATAATAAAAAATCCTCGCCAAAGATGAAGACCAGGGGGCTCACACCCTGTCCACGAGGGTGCCCCCCCTCTAGGGCGCGCCCCCTACCTCGTGGGCCCCCTGGATGCCCTCTGACGCCAACTCCAACTCTATATATTTGCTTTCGGAGAGAAAAAAAAATAAGAGAGAAGAAATCACCGTGTTTTACGATACGGATCCGCCGCCAAGCCCTAAAACCTCTCGAGAGGGCTGATCTGGAGTCCGTTCGGGGCTCCGGATAGGGGGATTCATCGCCATCGTCATCATCAACCATCCTCCATCACCAATTTCATGATGCTCACTGTCGTGGGTGAGTAATTCTATCATAGGCTTGCTGGACGGTGATGGGTTGGATGAGATTTATCATGGAATCGAGTTAGTTTTGTTAGGGTTTGATCCCTAGTATCCATTATGTTCTGAGATTGATGTTGCTATGACTTTGCTATGCTTAATGCTTGTCACTAGGGCCCGAGTGCCATGATTTCGGATCTGAACCTATTATGTTTTCATGAATATATGTGAGTTCTTGATCCTATCTTGCAAGTCTATAGTCACCTACTATGTGTTATGATCCGGCAACCCCGAAGTGACAATAATCGGGACCACTCCCGGTGATGACCTTAGTTTGAGGAGTTCATGTATTCACTATGTGCTAATGCTTTGTTCCGGTTCTCTATTAAAAGGAGGCCTTAATATCCCTTACTTTCCAATAGGACCCCGCTGCCACGGGAGGGTAGGACAAAAGATGTCATGCAAGTTCTTTTCCATAAGCACGTATGACTATATATGGAATACATGCCTACATTACATTGATGAATTGAAGCTAGTTCTGTGTCACCCTATGTTATGACTGTTACATGATGAACCGCATCCGGCATAATTATCCATCACTGATCCGGTGCCTACGAGTTTTCCATATACTGGTTCTCGCTTATTTACTTTCCCGCTGCTACTGTTACAATCACTACAAAATACCAAAAACATTACTTTTGTTGTCTTTACTTTTGTTGCTGCTACCACCAGTATCATATTACTTTGCTACTAAACACTTTGCTGCAGATACTAAGTTTCCAGGTGTGGTTGAATTGACAACTCAGCTGCTAATACTTGAGAATATTCTTTGGCTCCCCTTGTGTCGAATCAATAAATTTGGGTTGAATACTCTACCCTCGAAAGCTGTTGCGATCCTCTATACTTGTGGGTTATCAGGCACTTCCTTGCTGCGGCCGTGGACCCAGCTGTCAGCCTCTCCACATACAGTCCACGTCCGATGGAAGCCGTTCCTTGACCACGTTGACCACGCCGCGTCGAGAGCACCAGGGCGGTGGACGATGACGAGGCCTAGGAAGGGGACGACGCGGAGCCGGGGAAGACGCGGCAGTGGATGCCCACGCGTAGAGGAGTACGAGGGTTCACTGGTTCACTGCGGTGTGAGGCTGCTGTCACCATAGAATAACAGGGGGTGTCGGTCATTGACCACGTTGACTAGGCCGCGCCGAGAGCACCAGGGCGGTGGACGACGGCGAGGCCTAGGAAGGGAACGATAGGGAGGCAGGGAAGACTCGACAGTTGTTTCCCACACGGAGTGGAGTACGATTGTATGAGGGTTTACTAGTTCGTCTGCCGTCGCCGGAGAATAACAGCAGGTGTGGGTGAGTAGAGGGATGGCTACGGTTGGGCGGTGAGGCCTGCGCGGCAGCACAACCGGCCATAGGGAGGTGGGAGCAGGCAGTCCCGCCGGCACTTGTTTGAGTGGCTGGAGCAGGAAGAGCAGAGATTGAAGAAGCACGACGGCCGTTCGATGGACATCCAACAGTCACTGCTTGTGCGTCAACCTTTTTTTAGGAAAGCCTCAAATTTGTGGAAAATAGCATACAACCCATCTGCCATTATTTCTAATAATTTACAGCCCATTTGCTAATTTTTAAGGTTTTTTTGGAGCCCATATTCTTTTTGTTAGCATTACAACCCATATTGTGGCCACGGTTAAAAAATTATACGAAATTTTGCATATTTCGGTGCGGTCCGAACTATTTTTAATCCCAAAATTTCGACTCACATTCAAACTGATTTTAAAAATAAATGTATATCAATATAAAATCCAACAAATTCTCCATGCATAAAAATTAATGTAATTTAAAATCTCGAAATGAAAAAAAGATATTTGAAACTAATTGCCGGTTGATGTGTTTTAAAAATGTACAACCCATTTCTCATTACTGATGGGCCATTTTCTCGGCCAGCCGAATGAAAGCTCTCCTCGTCTTGAATGATTTGCTGCCCAGCAGTCCTGACAAAGCGACTTACTTGGCAAATCACAAAAAAACTGGGCTGTGGCCGTGGACCCAGCTGTCAGCCTCTCCACGTATAGTACTCTTCTGATGGAAGTCGTTCCTTGACCATGTTGACCACGCCGCGCGGAGAGCACCACGGCGGTGGACGACGATGAGGCCTAGGAAGGGGACGACGCGAAGCCGGGGAAGACGCGATAGTGGAAGCCCGCGCGGAGAGGAGTATGAGGATTCACTGGTTCGGCTGCGGTGTGAGGCTGCCGTCACCGTAGGGCCTGGCCAGCGGTGGGAATAGTAGGGGGCGGTGAGGCCTCCGCGGCAGCACAACCGACCACGGGAGGCAGGAGCATGCGGCACGACCGGCGCTGCTTTGGGCGGCTAGAGCAAGAAGACTAGAGGTTGAAGAAGCACTACGATCGTTGGATGGACATCGTACGGTCACTGGAGCTAGAATCGTTCATATTGACTAAGCTGACAAAGCCCTTCGTCCCCGTCAACTTAGTAGGCCCACAAGTCAGCCTCCCACCAAGGTGGGTCCCAGCTAGCCGGGGGGTATTCATTTTTTTGTGCGTAATAAGGAGGCACTTCCGGTGGGTCCGAGCTGACAGCGGGGGGAACGCTTTTTTCACGAAATACGGTGGCCCGTCAGGTGGGTCCCAGCAGTCAGGGGCCAAACGTTTTTTTCGCAAAATACAGTGGCCCGTCCAGTGGGTCCCTGCTGTCAGTTGGAGGAATCATTATTTTCCGCGTAATAAGGAGGCACTTACTTGCTGCGACCGTGGACCCAACTGAGACTCTCCATGTACAGTATACTTCCGATGGAAGTCGTTCCTTGACCACGTTGACCTCGCCGCATTTCGTTGCATGCATGCGTCCATGGGCGTGGTGCGTCCCCACTGTCAGCCTCTCACGTACAGTCATCTTCCGATGACTCTCGGTTGTTGACCATGTTGACCACACCGTGCCGAGCGCACCCAGACTAGAACGACCCGAAGATGGGGAAGACGGGGCAGTGGAGTCGCAGATGGAGAGGAGTGGGAAACTTCACTGGTTCGGGTGCGCGGCAGCACAGCCGCGGTGCCGCCCACGGGAGATAGGAGCAAGAACAGAGGTTGAAGAAGGAGCACGGCTGTTGGATTAACATCCAACGGTCCAGCTGCTAGAATCATTTGTTGATTAAGTTGACAAAGCCGTGCGTACACGTCCGCTTAGTAGGCCCACAAGTCAGTGACCAAATCTGACGGGTCCTAGCTGTCAATGGGATGAATAATGTTTTTCGCAAAACAAGGAGGCACTTCCTTCCATGCAAAGATACAGCCGGTGGGTCCCAGCTGTCAGGTGGTGGAAACATTTTTTCAGCTTAATAAGGAGGAACTTTCCTTGCATGCGACCATGGACCTCGTGGGTCCCAGCCGTCAGGCTCTCCACGTACAGTCCTCTTCTGATTACTGTCGTTTGTTTACCATGCCGCACTGAACGCAGCGAGGCGGTGGATGACGGCGAGGCCCCGGACGGGAACGACTCGGAGATGGGAAAATGCGGCAGTGGAGTCGCAGATTGAGAGGAGGAGAAGGGTTATAACTGGTTCTGTTGCGGCGTGGGGCTGTAGTCTGTGGAGAATAACAGGAGGTGTCGAGGGGTGGAGGGATAGCCTGGCGACGGTGGGGTAGCGCTTCGCAGCGATGTGTGCTAAGCAGAGCCGCTAGCCGCCGGAGGCCGGACCAGGCGGTCCCGGCGACGCTGGAGGAAGAAGACGAGAGATTGAAGGTGCATGCAGGCCATTGGATATAAATCCAATGGCTGTGGATGACACAATCATTTGTTGACCAAGTTGACAACACCCTGTGTAGGCTTCGACCTATTGGCCCACATGTCAGCCTGCAAAAATGTGGCATATATTTAACCCATGTTTTCTAGAATGTACAGTTCATTTGCTGGGCTGGGTGAACAAATAATTTCGCGTCAATCAGGCCCATTTATATATTTTAAGAAATACCAGCCCATTTGCACTTCCTTGAAATACACGTATTAGGTGGGCTCGTTATATATATAATGTTATGTTAGAAGGAGCAATTAATATCAAAGAATAAACCGGAGAGGCACATTATATATATAATTAAGAAATTAGCGAGTTATTGCTCAAAATAAAAATAAGCGTGTTATTATTAAATTGGTCCTTAAAATCTTTGCAAGCTTTTGTACGCAATCACCAGAATTTTCCTTGCCCGTGAGTAAAAAACAACCAGGATTGTCCTTGCCAACTTCCGTTAAACATTTACTTTTATAAGTTAATAACATGTGGGATGATTTTATAATGTATATATAAGTCTCTATAAAATATACGATAATAGTAATAATATAAATCTTTCCCTAATAATAAAGCACAAATTGACTCTTTGGGTTCACCATCACAATATGCTTCTTTCCGTGAATTTACGCTTTCAGTTTTTTTCCGTTAGTTTTGATCGACAATCCGTCCAATTGCTGCGAGGAGGTATTAAAAACTTTGTCCATCCAATTGGTCCACGTCCACATTCTCTTATTGGGCCTGTATGCATGTTTCGGCCTGCATGCACGCTTCTGTATCTGTACCTTACCTGATTTTCACACATGTACTCGGAGTAATCCCACCTCGATTGCTTACATGAAAGTCTGCCAGTTTATATACCTAGGAAAATTGCATATCAACAACGAGCTTCTTGAATCAACAAACACAGAATGAGAACGAAGGGAAATTGTACAACAAAACGACAGTCCGGCGCGAAGCTATTCAGTCCGGCGCTCGCTGGGGTGAGGAAGTGGAGGCACAGCGCGTAGATGCCTGCGACGCAGCCTGTTCCACACGCTGGCCACTTCTACACCATGCACGACATGGACACGAGCGCAGTGGCAGGGTGGCTTGAGGCTTGTGGTGGACCGGATCCAGCGAGGGGAAGGTCGGATCAGTCGGCTTGGAGAGGGAGGTGTGGAGGAGCACGCGGGACAGAGAGCGGAGGAGGATGGAGGTGGAATGCCGAGGTCGGGCTGTGGACTCGGAGTGGAGGAGCCACAGAGAGGCCCGGGAGCCACCACGACAGCCACGAGAGCGAGATGGGCCTGGCCATGCTCGGCTGTCGTCAGCCGACTTCGTGTTTCTCTGCTGATGATCCCTGACCACCTGCTGCCCGGGGTCGGCTACATGCTGTTATCTTAGTTTGCTTGGTAGTTTCATTCTTGATTAAGATTAGACCTAGCCATGTAGATGCAGATGGACATTGGAGGTACAGTGTTGGCACTGACGACTTGGATAAAAATATTTTTGTATGCACCCCGAGTGGGTCAGTCTATATACACTTAAATTTTCACATTCAGTTTCCTTCAGTTAGACGACAGCAAGGAGATAATGCACTCCTTTTTTCTGAAAAAATATCATAAGGGACATCTTTTGGAAGAATAACGAGCCATGTTGGCCGTAGTTGGAGTGAAAGAATTACAACTTTGTTGTGCCAAATAATCAGATATAGCACTGGTTCATAAAAAAAAACCATGAGAAATGTTGTTGTTGGATGTCAGTGCGCATCATATATCCTCTTGGCCATGCCGGTCATAACAACAACAACTTTCTTCAGGCTGGTGATGCTCATATTGTCAATCATTCTCACTGTGGTGCCTGAGACAAAAACTCCTAAGGCAGTTTGGTAATTTATGATGTTATTACACCGGATCACATGTAATGACAGACCCGGTAAAGAAGAATAGAACGTAAGTGTGTGCCATATTTTTTCCCGTTGCAACGCACGGGCCCTTCTGCTAGTATATATAGTGTGGTTAGAAGGGAAAACATAAATTGGAAACAACATTACTTTTATAAGAGACCTGCATTTTATACCCCATCTGATCATTTTGTGCAGTTCTACTGAAATCACCCGATGTAATGATTTGCCTGCGAGTTCAGGCTCCAAATTACTCCTTTATGAAATCAGCAAATAGTAGCATAATACCAAATTACAAATACATATGACAGGCACAATAATCAGGATAAAGACCAGTACCAACCTATGTGAGGTAGCATATAAATTACTATTTCCTTTGACTGGAAGCCGAGATAAGCCAAGCGACTGACAGCAAAGGAAGAAAGCAAGCAGAGATTAGTGACTGACAGGAAAGGACGGAAGCTGTCGAGGCAATGAAGCACCCAAAGTTTTTGTGCAGTTCCACCAAAATTTAGCATCCCTGTTGGCACATATATTGAGAGAGTGAGATTACTGTAATAGTGGGACTAGTTGATGAAACATACACTAACAAATAGAAGCACCCTCATTATCTTAATGGGTAAAGTTAGCAACATAGTAGTCTTTCTTAAAGAGAGGTATTAGTTTATTTAATCAGTGCCAATTAGCTCAACTCAACACTCAAAGCATTGCCATTTATCATAGGTTGCAAAACTTTAACGTGCAAAGATAAAGGAGTTTCTCATGGCAGTAGCACGATACAAATAGAGATGACAACAAACTAATATGGATGAAGGCCTTAGGCCCGTACCAACCTGAGAAAAAAAGCTTATTCATGTAGTCCCATAAGAGATGATAAAGCACTCACTGGAATCACACAATAGTATATATTTTTGTGCACATCAAATGTATGGTTGAAATCACTCTTGTTTACCAGTGCTGAGATTATATCGAAAGATTATCAAGAACTTCCAGCAGAGTTAAAGCACTGGCTGGGATACAGTTCATTGTATTGTCTTGTGTAGTTCCACTAAAATGTATGATTGGCACAACATGATCCCTGTTTGCACAAGTAGGAACAAGGTAAAACCTTCATTAGCTTAGTGAGAAAGGATAGGAAGAAATTAGCATATTACTCAAACAGTAGCATCAAATTCATGATGGACAATACGCAAAACATTGCCTCATTGAACCAATGGCAATAAATTGACATGCAAAACAATAACACTATTATGTCATGACACTAATAATATTCCCTGCCTGCTCCACCACATGATTCACCTCCATAGACAAACATACACACGCACATGATTTAGCATAGGGTCCTACTAAAGATTTGTTTAACTCCAACAGGAAAATTAGGTAGTAATAAATTAGTGGTACTTAAGTACTCCTAATTAATTAAGTGAGACAGCAGAAGTGGAAGGGCTCCCTGGAGGATCATCTCACATGTAAGGTAGTCGTTACCGGAGCCCTTGAATGGCCTCGACTGAGGCCTCTGGCTTCAGCAAGATCGCCTTGGCACTGTTTATTCTTCTTCTTCTTCTTCCTCTTCATGCTCTGTTTCTCTTTCTCCTCACCAATTGGTGAAACCAAGTACATGATTGGCCTTCTAATTCAGAATTGGTTTTGTCAGTGAGGGAGTACAAGTGTACTAGTAAAAAACAACATTATTTTCTCATGGCAGTCGGAAAATAGAGATGAACACATGCATTAAATATCATTCTTACCTAAAGGAAGGTTATGGTGCAAATATGGATGATGAGGATTGGAACACAGATCTCCCTTTGTGCAGTTCCACCAAAATGAACCAACTGTTCCATTCTGACATTCCAGTTAAACAGCACAAAAGTCACTTCTTTTAAGAAGAGTTTTGTGCAGTGCACCAAAAGGTCACAACAACAACCAGGTGAATTGGATATCCCTATTTATACAAAAAGGCACAGAGGAAACAATCAGAGTCTCAAACAATTACAGGCAAAAACATTTGGCTAAACTTGACATGGCTTATAACAGTGGCATGGCTTCATTTTTACCAGGGACATTAGATTAAGAACAGTGGGTGCACCAGCAGTCCAACACCATGTACGTAAACAGGGGCATAAAGTGGTGATTCATAGTTTGTTTCCCCGAGAAACAAACATCCAAGAAACATATCTGGATTGGTCCCATTTTTGTTCACTCTAGCCACCTACTCCTATGTGTGGATAGAAAATCTAGTCCTGGTCATACCATTGTGTACAGCGTTACCCCTATATTTCCCTTTTCGACCAAGCGACCGGTTGGATGACCAGTCTGTACTACTTTCACCCCCTTTCCTTCCTGTTTGTACCAAGTCCGATGTACATACTAAATTCCCCCACCCCACTTTATTTCTTGTTTGAACCAAGTACTCCCTCCATCTGGAATTACTTGTCATCAAAATGGATGTGTCTAGAACTAAAATACATCTAGATACATCCATTTCAATGACAAGTATTTTCGGACGGAGGGAGTACAAGATTCGACTCCATGAAGTAGCTTTACCTCTAACAATAGAAGAAAAAAATGTGACGTTGGACCATCCGACCGAGAGGGGCTGAGAGGTAGAAAATGATGCACATGCAACGACGTAGCGAGCTGGGGAAGTAGAGCTAAGGCGGTTTCGAACGAAGATATACCTGAAGGTCGTCGGGATGTGGATAGGTGGGCGGCGGGAGGCCGGATCCGCCCACAGGCAACGATGAAGGGATCAGAGGACCTCCCGCGCCGGCGCTCGGCCAGAGATAACGATGCGGCCGGCAGTGGATCTCTTCCCTCGCTGTCGACGATGGCCTAAACGCTGCCCCTCCTCCCCTTCACCGGCGGAGGGGGATACGTCCGGATTTGTAACCAGCGGTGAGGATAGAAAGCCAATGTTTTTTGAAGGGAGAAAGACAGTGTTACTACCCCTATCTTGTTTAGATCTGGAGAGGATGAGAGTGTGTGAATAGAGCAACCCTAGCAAGCAAGCGCGGAGGCTCCGACCTATATATACGTAGTGGGGTAGTTTTCCTTTTTCACTCCATCAAAACAATCGTTTAAAATTGTGTACTACTACATGCCAGGTCGTGGTTTTTTTAGTTGTTGATTGTTTTTTGAGATAGCTACCCGCTTGTTCCAAGTGGTGTTACGGTGTGCCAGGTCGCACTTTGTATCGTTCAAGTCTGGTACTACAAGTCCCTCCATTAAATGAACAACTACCCCCTCGTAAAAATTGTAAACAAGCCCACGGCTAAAATTAGCGGAAACGTGGGTTGCCCCAACATGCATTGTTATTTATATTTTCTACTCCCTTTGTTCCTAAATATAAGTCTTTTTTATTAGCCACACCTAAGACAAGAATTTTTTTATTGGCAGTGAACCCCACATGTCATAGACACAAAAATTATGGCAAGATTCCCTTAGGCAAGCCAAAGTGTGTCTAACAATTTGAGCAACTCAGGTTAGGTAAGTGTGGCAAGTGTGGGAAAAATAATGTGGCAACATAAGACAAACATAGTCACAATCCAAACAGCCCCGTAATTTTTTGTGACATGCATGAAAATTTGGTTAGTTAAATTTATAGTCAAAATTTGGCAAGGTGCATCAAATCAACACATGCAAGTATCAAAAGA
Organism: Triticum aestivum; assembly: GCF_018294505.1. Taxonomy (NCBI): domain Eukaryota; kingdom Viridiplantae; phylum Streptophyta; class Magnoliopsida; order Poales; family Poaceae; genus Triticum; species Triticum aestivum. The sequence continues at coordinate 28,339,487 of NC_057806.1, read as the reverse complement.
AAAGTCACGGCATGCATGCATGCGTTGTACTCCCTCCGTTTCCAAATATAAGTCTTTTTAGAGATTGCAACAGGTGACTACATACAAAGCAGAATATGTCTACTCCTACATATGAAGTAGCCCATTTGAAATGTGTAAAAAGACTTATATCGAGTGCAGTGCTTTGATGTGTCGCGTCAACTCGTACAAGACCGAGAAATTTGATTACTACAACGCCCTCTCCCTCGCGGACTGAGCTCCGGTGCCTTAACTGCACCTGCCTTTGGCTGCATGACAGGAGGGCCAACCACCTGTTGGGCCCACCTGTCATAGACGCAAAGGCAGGAGCAGTAAGTAGAAGCTTTCGCTACACGCTATCCCTCCCGCACGAGGTGGACGGACATGCAGCAGTGGATTCGATACTGTAGAAGTAGGAGTAACATCATTGTTCGTCTTCTCGAAGAGGCGAAGAGCCAAGCGCAACCCGAACATGGCATTTGCGAACGCTTGCGTGGTGCGGTTCCTTGGAGTACTAGCCAGGCTCTTGCATGAGACAAAATTGCTATTGTTTAACAATTAAACTCCATTATCCATTGGTTGATACTCATTCTGCATAGGTCCACGCGCTTAGCACCGTTTCCTCCTGGGGTCACCAATGTTTATTTGCTAATTAATAGCATTGCATGCAATGAACTAGCCATTGCAAGTCATTAAAAGCATGCACACCTCTCATCTCTTATTGGTTGATATGTCAAGAAACAAGAAACAAGGTAGAAGTTAATGCACCGTGCCTAAGTGTTTTGGGACTATTTGGTTTTCGTAAGATGACTTACACACCTAGACGAAGGGAGTAGTATAGCCCTGTAAACCGGAAAGGAGTATTTGCCTTTCTAGAGATTTCAACAAGTGACTAGACTACACCGTGTGCAGTACTCCCTCCCTTCCGGTTTATAGGGCTCAAATCTCAAATCTCATGAACCAAGGCATTTTGTGATTGGAGGAATGTATCTCGTACTTTACAAAACTATCCTAATTAAACTCATGCATTAATTACATAGTTCTCTCGTTTTCCTCTCCGCCTTGGTCGCGGTGCACAATATTGAGCACTCCTATATGACTAGCGGCTCTATCTACATGCGGGACATTTCAAAGCATCCGGGCCCGCGTGCCGTCCACCAAATCACAGCGAGGTGCTATAGTCGAGACTCACCTGTCACCCCGGTGTGGCCGTCATGACCCGTCATATCACAAAAGCCACACCTTTACCAGAAGTGGTAAGGTGGCCTCCAAGTTGGATTGGACGAAGCAACCATCATTTCACTGGAACCAGGGCCGGCCCTAGAGTTTCGAGGGCCCAAGGGCGATCTCCAAGAGTGGGCCCAACAGCTGCGATGGAGAAAATAGAAATTCCATACTTTGATATGGAAAAATTATTCCCCTAAAAAATTGACATGGAAAAATTCTTGTAAAGCCATAAACTATAATATAATTTTTTGTTATAAATAGTACTCCATCTCAAATTGTCTAGATATCCGTATGTAGACAAATTTAAGATAAATAATTTGTGACGGAGGTTGTACTCCCTCTGTTCCTAAATATTTTTCTTTTTAGAGATTTCAATAAGTGACTACATACGAAGCAAAATAAGTGAATCTACACTCTAAAATATGTCTATATACATCCGTATGTGGTAGTCCATTTGAAATCTCCAAAAAGACAAATATTTAGGAACAGAGGGAGTATTTGACGTCTAATTGCTTTAGATTATCAGTACACTCCAAAAACTAAATTTATTCATAGCCTCCTTCTAAGCTAGGAAACATGTTTGTGAAAACAAAAAAGAGCACACCTCAACTTTGTAGTAAATTAGCAGCAATAATGTTGCACGGCGTTCGCCCGCTCCGTCCTCCGTGTGTGACCGGGAACGAAGCCATGGGCCCTGAGCGAGTGAAGATTGCTAGATTGATCCCGCCAAAAAAGAAGAAAAAAGAGGAAGGTTGCTACATTGGGTTTGAAGAATTGAAGAAGCAATCAAACTAACAGCCACAGGAAAGGTCCTTCCCTCAGAAAAAATACAGCCACGGCTCGGTGCAAACACGTGCATACATGTATAGGCTACAGCCGATCCGTAATCTGGAACGCATTGAGCTATGTGTGTGCTTTTATTGGGCTTCTAATCTAGTACATATCACGGATGGGCCTCTCAGGCCATTTTTGTTTTCCATCAGTAGTGTTGGGCTTGTACGGCTGTACCCAAGCCTTTAGCAAGCATATATATGGCCTGGGCCGGGGCCCCTAATTTGGCTGCCCCCCAGGCCGTCGCCCTTGTTGCCCTGGCCCAGGGCCGACCCTGATTGGAACGCTCGTTCAAGCCCTTTCTTCCCTTTCTTGAAGAAAACCTCACTCTAGGCTACTCACTTTTGCCATTTTTCTTCTGTACCGACGAAGGAAAGGTGGGCGAATCAGTTATGCTGCTATATTTTCATTCCAAGAATCTTCTTTTTGTGAAGCACCAACCGATTCTCACATCCTATTCTTTTCCCGTTTTCATTGCGATTGTGGTTTCCTTTCGATTGCTTTTTGTTTGTCAGTTCATTGTTGGATCCTGGAGCACTAGGCACAGAGTTACCGGAGGACAACCCACTGGAGACAGCGATCTCCAGGAAGCGAGCACCGACCAATGAGTTGACCATGTTAGCGGGCCAACACATGGAGACGAAGAACTCCAAGAAACAAAGCACTGGCCAAAGAGTTGAGGACGTTGGCGGATGAACTCCTCAAAGGAAGTTGGAAGAACATCAAGGGCCCCACCGTGCCTACCCCAGGAACTCTGATTGCCACCTATGTGAGGCTCAAGACCGAGTTTGAGGAGATAGTCGCCGTTGAGAAGCAGTATTCCCTTGGCAAGGTGATGGCCCCCATCGAGGACGAGGAGATGGCCCCCGAAGGGATGAGATCCCCCGATGAGCTGCACAAGGTAAAAAATAATGGCTTATTACCATAGTTGTGGTTTTTGATTATTTGCAATGTGCCTGCCAATATGTTAGGGTTGTGCAGGTGCCGGTGGACGTCCTTGATGATTCCGATGTTGTGGCCCGTCCTGTTGGCATCGCCCCGGAGATCGATTCCGATGCCGCTGTCCATCCTGTGGACATCGCCCCAGAGATCAATCCCGATGTCACGGTCAGTCATGTGGACATCGCCCCAGAAATTGATTCCCATGTCGCTGTCCGTGCTGTGGTCATTGCCCGAGAGATCGATGACAAGAAATAGTTGGTCGCGCTAATCCTTCAGGGTAGTTTGCATTGCCCCGTGTTTAATTACCAGACGATGCGTGTTATCAAACCATCTTAGGGCTAGTGCACTGTCTTGTGTGGGTGGATCTTGCTACTTTTGTTTGATAGTGAATCATGCGATGAATCATGCGAACCCTCTCTGAGTTATGGAAACAGATGTATCCTCACCAGCTTTTGATGTAATATATGGCATGCTTAGGTGTAAGTTTGAACTGTTTATCATATCAGCAGGGCTTGTTTGATGATTCTTGGTGTTAGTAGGCTAGCTACTATGCGAGCTATAGTACTTGCAAAACACTCACCAAAGAGAAATGTTGGGGCTGATGAGCTCGTGGTACGCTTATACTTATCCCTCGTCGATCGACCAATAGCCCTAGCTCCTAAAATTGTAGGCTTAGTGATCGATCAGACAATAGTCGACATACATTCAGGCCTCATTTGATTCATAGGGTAGGAAAATCGTAGCAAAAGTACAGAGAACGTGCAACACAAAATCATAGCAGTGCAAAGACGTACTCCCTCCGTTCCAGAATAGATGACCTAGGCGGGCTAGTTTGGCCTAGTGGGTTTCAGTGATATGACATGGTATAGTGCCGTCCAGTCTTCGCGTGTGGTAGCAGTATTGCGGGTACAGTAAGTTTTCTTGAAAAAGAGGAATTCAACAAAGTCATGATGGTTCCTTCGTCCGAGCAACTTACAGTGGGAAAGGTTGGGCCTGCGATACGACCGGGGTAGACCAGGATAATTTTGTGCATGGCAGGTGGACCAGGATGGTCGACATCCCACATGTCGGCGAATGAAAGTATTCTTTCCGATATAGAGGACGAGCAACGAGTATTCATTGTTTATTTTTTATGAAAGCTATTGTCTCCACTGTTACGACGGAGGAGTGTGAAACACGGCAGCCCAGTGAACTTGGCATGTGCACCACTCCCTCCTTCCTCATGTAATGCCCAGGTTACAACTTTTTCTCACTTTCTCTCTATCTATTTCCTCTCAAATATTTTTTACCTTTATTTTTTAAGACACAATTGTTTTTTATGCCTTTTTAGAATTATTTTTTTATACCTAGGAGCACGTGTAGAGACGGGCTCTTGCAGAGCCCACTCCTTGACTTTGTCAATGCCTCTCTCTCCTCCACATAAGGAGTACTACTTGCTATGCATGCATGCGGCGGGCAGCTGGCGTCTTGAGGGGCCAGGGCGGTGAGAGCGGGCTCCGGAAGCGGTCCGGACTCCAGCATGGGCCACCTCACATTATCACCATATATTTATTGGAGTCCATGCACGGCAGGCGGGCGATCTCTTCTCCCTCCCCCGTTTCTCCCTTCTCAGCCGACGCCCGCCGAGCGATTAGATTTCGGCTATCGACGGTTTATTCAATTGTGGTCCCACATGTCAGTGAAATTGCAAGACAACGCGTGTCCCCTCTGGTGAGCAGCGTGCAAGCCGGACTGTCGGGCTTGCGACGCGTACGAGTCGTAAGTGTGCTGCCTTTTCCTTTAGAACTTGCGAAGCGTAACATTTTCACGCGATCGATCGATAGAAATCCAGAACAAAATGACGAGGGCGGTGCTTTCCCGCTTGTTAGGCGGGCTAGTTCGAGTGATATGACGTGCTACAGTGTCGTCCACTTGCTCCATTTTTATGTAAGCAAGAGTTTACACTCTTACGTGGGAGGAGTGCGAAACACCGCGGATCTGATTTTGATCGAGGGATAACTGTTCCCTGCCAAATAATGGAGGATTGTTAGCGATTATAGCATGATAGTTAGGGCATCTCCAGCGTTGGCCCACAAATTTACACCGGCATCTGTCCGAGGACACTGATGGATGCCATCCGATGCTGCCCACATACCTTTCGACAACTATATGAACTAACCGGATGAAATTCGTGCAAACAAAGCAAATTTCAAATTAACCGGATGAAATTCATTACATTTCGAAAACTTTTCCTACAAACTGGACGAAATTCATTACATATTTCGCACAAACCGTACTAAAACCTACTGTAAACCTAATCTAAACGATCGTCGGCGCCCAACCACCATGTCCGGCCATGAACCCGAGAAAGCCGGCCATTGCCTTTGCCTCCTCCTCATCCGCCTCGATAACCTCCTCCTCCGGAGCACAAGGTTATGAAGATTTCTGCCTCCACGTCGCCGTCAAGCGGCTAATCAGCCGCCGATGTTTACCCCACCAAGCTTGGCGTTGACTGAGTGGAGTAGCGGTGGCCTTCCCGGGACCAGAGCGGCGGCGACCTACCATGTACTACTCTTCCTCGCTGCTGGCTGCGCCCGCGCACGCTCACCGGCTTCGTGGTTGTGGCGG
>NC_057806.1:28328249-28333519 GCF_018294505.1 Triticum aestivum | reverse complement strand
CTTCATTGGCTCCTGCGATAGTACGTCGAAGAGAGCTTTGGAGCGCGCCCGGAGCGGAGCCGCCAATGTCCCTCGTCTGCTGCTGTGACAGTACATCCAAGAGAGCTTAGGAGCGCCAGGAGGCCATGGTTGAAGTGGTGCCAACAGAAGGACGGGACCGGAGGAGAATAAGTGTGGGTCTTTGGCTATGGCTGGGAGCTGGGGCTCAAGTTAATATAGCGGGCGAATGACAATGAGCCGCGGCAGACGGATGGACAACTAGCGCCGAGTAGGTTCGTCGGGCACGATTGCGGACGCTGCTTCAGTGACTTAACTGCAGATGTGTTTGGGTTACTGACATGTGGGCCCAACGGGCATCTGGCCCGCATGTCAGTGACACACCAATTGCACCTGCAGTTAAGTCCGGTGAATGCGGCATTGACATACTGGAGAGACGGTGATCGTTTTAGGCGGGAAGTGCACGCTAGCAATGCAAGGGGTTTCGGTGTGCAGTGGCACTAAGATCGGTCGCTCACGATAGTACATACTCCGTACCATACTACCATAGTACCCTCTCTAGCTTAGGTTGTTTTATAGATTGTCGTTGTGATGGACGATATACATGAGCAAGGCGGTCCGAGTATGACCATTGGTGTTGAGCTAGGTGAATACATGCTTGGCATTCGCGTAGGCCTCCATCAAACGTCTAAACAGTAATGTCAGGCACCGCCGGGGCGCGCAGGTGATGGGCTCACCGTTTGCGTTGCGCCATGAGCAGGACTTTGATTTAGAGGGCGACGTGCATGCATTAGCATGCTTTGACAGCGTGAGCGTGAGTGTCTGACGTGAAGTATTTCATTTTGATTTGGCTGACGAGGGTGCGTTGCAGCGACGAGTCCGTGGTTTGATTCCCCACATACGCATAATTTTGGTTTTTACAGTATTTCTTTCTCCATTGACACGTAGGCCCGCGTAGATAGATAAAGAACACGAGCTGATGAGGTGCATGCGGACTGTTTGAGTGGTCAACCAGACAAATACGGAGCTATACGCTGAGCCAGTGACCGTATAATCACCATATCTCATATACAATGATCAAAGTGAGCTATCAAGACAAGTTCGAGACCGCCAATGCATTTTACTCGATAATAAATGGCCAGGATTAAAGGGGAATCCAAATTTGCTTCATCTTCTGTCCTTGAGCTCTTGACAAACCAATGCACTATACGATTGTCCGGCCACCCCACCCCAGAGCTCTCACCAAGCGTCGTTCATGCCACCGCGCCGCACACTAACCGGTAAGGCAGCGATGGCATCCCGCCACGCCGAGTTCCTCGCCGCCCACGACCATACACAAAATGGTAGGGAAGCGATGGCATCCCGCTGTGCTGAGTTCATCGCCACTCGCGACCTCACAACTACGTGGGAGGAATTTGAAGATGCCAAGGCCGAATGGGCGGTAGAGCAAGAGACGGCCAAAGCCGCACAGAGGGAGCGGAAAAGTCAGAAAGCACTCAAGAAAAGAGAGGCCCGCCGCCGCAAGAAAGAAAAGGACGCACGCACTGCTGCAGAGAGGTCGGCGGAGATCCAAGCACGGTGGGGTGTCGCTGACAAAGCCGGGAAGGAGAACGACGGTGTCTGGCCAGCATGTGAGAAGTAGTAGTACTAGTAGTTAGTGTGTGTGTCTGTGTCTGAGTACGAGCATGTACCAATACTACTAGTTACTACTGTAGTTTTTAGAGCAAATTACCAGTACATTAGCCTAGACTAAATGGAAAAATTCCTATCCTAAGAATCAAATGGCATCTCTTTCTCTGTAGGAATTGAGATGCATGTCATCTCACTTCCTATGATTTTCATATTCCTATCCTATGAACGAAAGGAGGTCTCTGTTGGAGTAACTACTGTATCTAGCAGTACTACTGGTACAGTAGTTTCCTTCAAGAAGCGGAATTCAACGAAGTCATGATGGTTCCTTCGTTCGAGCAACTTCAAAGTGGGAAGTGGGCCTGTGATTTGACGGCTCATTAGTCATTGTTACTGCGGCGCGACGACCTGGGTGACTCTCCCTTGGAGTTCTGCGTGCATGACAAGTGGACCAGGGTGGTCGACGTCCCACATGTTGGCAAACGGAAGTATTCTTTCCGATATCGAGGAGCAAGGAAACCGCATGGTATAGTATCACTGCTGATTGGTTCGCAAAAAAAATAGTATCACTACCGATTTATAATTATTTTTTATTTCTGATGAATGCTAGCGTTTCAACTCTTACGACGAAGGGTGCCAAACATGGCACGTGCTGATGTCCCACACGTCAGCAAAAGGAGTGGGACATGAACAGCATGGTAGAGCCCAGCGTAAAAAAACAGCGTGGTAGAGCGTCTCCACTTCTTCCACTTCTGGGTCGGAGACCACATGTAGTAGTACTTAGTGGTATGAATGATACAAAGTGCGACCTGGAGAGAAAGACACGTCTAGTTGGAAGGTCTCGGGGCATACACGTAAACAAATATAAAAGTTAATATGTGGCTCCAACTAATATAGTAGTAGTAGAGTACTTAGGCACATACTCCATAACATCACCGTGCATTGCACGTACAACATTTAGTGGTAGTACATAGTAAGAGACAAATGCCACCCAAGAGTTCCCTTCTCGACCTACTTTTGGGTGTTTGGTAGAGTGTATGGAGGGTGCATGAGTCCACACTAGTTTAGCACAAATACACTAGAAGCATGCATGAAGAGGGAACAACTATGCTGAGACGAGAACGCAACCAAACACACCATATATGCCAGGCATGTTCATACCATTTGTGCCTTTCTACTTCACTTACTGCGCTACATTACTTAGGTTCGTACGTCCACTCCTGGGTACATGTCCATCTCGTAGTTCCAGTCCCACGTGTTCTTCATATAGATGGAACGATCCTTGCATAACACGTGCACCTTGATGCTAGATGTCTCACGTGTTGGCAAAAGGATGAACAAATCTCACGTAAAAAAATAGAGTGGAAGAACATAGATTCCAGATGACCGAGAAGGAGCAAGGAACCTCGTGGTGGAGCGTCTGCACTCATAATATTTAATATTATTCAGCGATATAAAATTAACCAATCATCTCCACAGTGGACTGGAAGAGTACGAAACACGGCAACCAAGTGTAGTTACATCATACTAGTACATGGCTAACCCACGCCATCACCATATTTCTTGGCTTCCGTGCGACACCTATCTCTAGTAATCCAGCAGCCCATATCGCTTCTCCCTCCTCGTCTCTATCAAAGTGCGGCGGGCTGGCGTTTCTGCCGTCTATTGAGGTCGGTTAACTATCACATGTTAGCGACATGCCAAGAGCATTCTAAAAAAAGTCCTTTCACGTTCCGTTTTCAAAAACAAAAAAATCCTTTCACGTACGAATTTGCCTGTATGCTTTGAGCAACTTGCATGTCTTATACTGCTCCTGTTTGATACTCTAACTTAGCTAGAGGTTAGACTAACTCATGACTAACCCTGAACTAACTGTAGCCAAAGAGGTTTTTGGGTGACAGGGTTAGATTGACAATAAATGCACTTCATGGAGAGAGAAAAGTGATTTTTCAGTGGTCCTAATGAGAACTATCTCCAGTTAGCACCTCTTGGGTGGGATAGTTTTTTTGGTGGGTTCGGTGCAACTTGCTCCAATTTAAACCCTCATGCTTGGATACTTTAGGGCTATTTGAGCCCCAACTAGCCCCAACTAACTCTAACCCATGGATCCAAACAGGGCCTATGGCCAGTCTCGACGCAGAGCAGTCGCGTGCACCGGGAAGCGGCGCTCTCTCGGCCGTCGCGCCACTTCAAAGCCGACGCCAGTGAGAGGTCGCCTCCGCTCTGGCCGGGCATTAATGCCGCACTTACGCTCCAGGGCGACGCTGATCGTTTCACGCGGGAAGCGCGTGCTGGCAAGGGAGTATAGATTTTGAACCGTTTCAGGTGTAGTACTGGTAGTTTGCGAAGCTACTCAATTATTGCACTCAGTTTCCTAAGAAATTGTGGTAAAAAACGTTACTCCACAGCCCGCTTCCCTTCTCCTTCCTCTTCCACCGCCCGCGCACGTCCGCGGGAAGCGACCGGTCAACCCTTATATAGGAGTGCTAGCACAAAAAGATGCATGCATGACCACTAAAATTTCCATATTAAAGCGCCGCTCTAGCGGGAGTATGGCGTATGTTGTTACCTTCGGCCGGCCCATGGCTACCGGGCGACGGTGACCAGAGAAGACGTGGCGGGAGGGGAATGAATGCAGCTACTATTTGGGTTCGCCTTCTGGCTTAAATAAATGCGCAACATCACGTGTACCCGCGGGTGCACAAATTGTAACATACATGTCTGCTTAAGTGGGCGTCACGTAACTGGTGTGTGTGTGTGAGAGATTCTGAGAGACAGAGTGCGTGTGTGCGACTCTACTCTTCGGACATGTACTCAACCTTTTGCATCGGGATATAAGTATAATGGTATTTACTTTAGCTAGTGATTTACGTGGCCATGTTAACGTGGTTGTGTCAAAAAAATGTCACTTCCTGCTCGTGATTTACGTTATATAATTACAAGCAAGATTCTCGTGCATTGCAGGGAACATAAATATGCATTTTTTTACAAAACACCTGTTGTGATTGACCCATGCAGGAGTAATCCCATGTGTAAAAACTAATGATATCTTGAGAATTTTATTGGAAAACTGGTATCTTGAGAATGTCATCGAAAAAATGAAAGATGAGAGATAAGGCGAGGAGGAGTGGAGCATGGTGGTGACTGGTGGTCAGAATGGGCGGAGGCATGGGGATGGACGGCATCGGCAGGCGGCAGCAGCCACCATGCATGCTAGATTGTTCTAGAGACTTATTCCTTTTTTAATTGCTGAGCAATGAGGTTGCGGGAGATAATGATGTGGAGAGAGGTGTGGGTATCTTTTATAAAATTATCATAGTTTGCTTTCTATCCTCAGATATAGATCATACGGTCTGTATTACAAGATGGCAGGCACACCATCACCGCCAACTCATTTTTTTATAAGGGTACAGATGATAAGTTTGCTGACTACCAAAGTAAAATGGAATTTGTCCATGTTATGCAAGTAAATAAAGGTGATTGTTTATCATACGGGTAAGGTTGGATGAAGGGTGGTAGGAACAAATGCTCCGCCTAGAGCATGTGTGTGTGAGATGGAGTCTTAGTGTGTGTGTGTGTGAGAGAGAGAGGAGAGAGAGAGATGGAGTCTTAGTTTGTGTGTGTGTGTGAGAGAGAGAGATGGA
>NC_057806.1:28190968-28327932 GCF_018294505.1 Triticum aestivum | reverse complement strand
ATGGAGTCTTAGTGTGTGTGTGTGTGGGTGGGGGTGTGCGTGTGTGTGTGCGTGTGTGTGTGTCGCGGGGTCCTCTATGGCGGATGTAATTTAAGTGTGCATGGCTTCATCATAGAGAGGTGATGTGTATGGCAGAGGCCACCAACGATGGGATGCGAGAGAGAAAATGGCCGTAGAGAGGGAAGAGAAGGTGTGTGCACGTGAGAGGAGTCGACATCGAGAGAACGTGTTTGTTCGAGAGACGCCGAGGAAGACTACTATATACCGATGGTGCATGTAGGCGGGAATTAAAGCGTTGACGCAACGTAGAGGAAGTAGTCGTACGTCTTCCCGATCCGACCGATCCAAGCACCGTTACTCCGGCACCTCCGAGTTCTTAGCACACGTACAGCTCGATGACGATCCCCGGGCTCCGATCCAGCAAAGCGTCGGGGAGGAGTTCCGTCAGCACGACGGCGTGGTGACGATCTTGATGTTCTACCATCGCAGGGCTTCGCCTAAGCACCGCTACAATATGATTGAGGTGGAATATGGTGGCAGGGGGCACCGCACACGGCTAAGGAACGATCTCAATGATCAACTTGTGTGTCCTAGGGTGCCCCTGCCTCCGTATATAAAGGAGCCACGAGGGAGGGAGCGGCCGGCCAAGGAGGGCGCGCCAAGGGAGTCCTACTCCCTCTGGGAGTAGGATTCCCCCCCCCCAATCCTAGTTGGAATAGGATTCCTCGAGGGGGGAAAGAGAGAGAGAGAGGGGGCCGGCCACCTCTCCTTGTCCTAATAGGACTAGGGGAGGGGGGAGGCGCGCGGCCCACCTTGGGCTGCCCCTTTCTCCTTTCCACTAAAGCCCACTAAGGCCCATATAGCTCCCGGGGGGTTCCGGTAACCTCCCGGTACTCCGGTAAAATCCCGATTTCACCCGGAACACTTCCAATATCCAAACATAGGCTTCCAATATATCAATCTTTATGTCTCGACCATTTCGAGACTCCTCGTCATGTCCATGATCACATCCGGGACTCTGAACAATCTTCGGTACATCAAAATGCATAAACTCATAATAACTGTCATCGTAACGTTAAGCGTGCGGACCCTACGGTTCGAGAACAATGTAGACATGACCGAGACACGTCTCCGGTCAATAACCAATAGCGGGACCTGGATGCCCATATTGGCTCCTACATATTCTACGAAGATCTTTATCGGTCAGACCGCATAACAACATACGTTGTTCCCTTTGTCATCGGTATGTTACTTGCCCGAGATTCGATCGTCGGTATCCAATACCTAGTTCAATCTCTTACTAGCAAGTCTCTTTACTCGTTCCGTAATACATCATCCCGCAACTAACTCATTAGTTGCAATGCTTGCAAGGCTTATGTGATGTGCATTACCAAGAGGGCCCAGAGATACCTCTCCGACAATCGGAGTGACAAATCCTATTCTCGAAATACGCCAACCCAACATCTACCATTGGAGACACCTATAGAGCTCCTTTATAATCACCCAGTTACGTTGTGACGTTTGATAGCACACAAAGTGTTCCTCCGGTAAACGGGAGTTGCATAATCTCATAGTCATAGGAACATGTATAAGTCATGAAGAAAGCAACAACAACATACTAAACGATCGGGTGCTAAGCTAATGGAATGGGCCATGTCAATCAGATCATTCAACTAATGATGTGACCTCGTTAATCAAATAACAACACCTTGTTCATGGTTAGGAAACATAACCATCTTTGATTAACGAGCTAGTCAAGTAGAGGCATACTAGTGACACTAAGTTTGTCTATGTATTCACACATGTATTATGTTTCCGGTTAATACAATTCTAGCATGAATAATAAACATTTATCATGATATAAGGAAATAAATAATAACTTTATTATTGCCTCTAGGGCATATTTCCTTTAGTCTCCCACTTGCACTAGAGTCAATAATCTAGATTACACAGTAATGATTCTAACACCCATGGAGCCTTGGTGCTGATCATGTTTTGCTCGTGGAAGAGGCTTAGTCATCGGGTCTGCAACATTCAGATCCGTATGTATCTTGCAAATCTCTATGTCTCCCACCTGGACTAGATCCCGGATGGAATTGAAGCGTCTCTTGATGTGCTTGGTCCTCTTGTGAAATCTGGATTCCTTTGCCAAGGCAATTGCACCAGTATTGTCACAAAAGATTTTCATTGGACCCGATGCACTAGGTATGACACCTAGATTGGATATGAACTCCTTCATCTAGACTCCTTCGTTCGCTGCTTCTGAAGCAGCTATGTACTCCGCTTCACATGTAGATCCCGCTATGACGCTTTGTTTAGAACTGCACCAACTGACAACTCCACTGTTTAATGTAAACACGTATCCGGTTTGCGATTTAGAATCGTCCGGATCAGTGTCAAAGCTTGCATCAACGTAACCTTTTACGGTTAGCTCTTTGTCACCTCCATATACGAGAAACATATCCTTAGTCCTTTTCAGGTATTTCAGGATGTTCTTGACCGCTGTCTAGTGATCCACTCCTGGATTACTTTGGTACCTCCCTGCTAGACTTATAACAAGGCACACATCAGGTCTGGTACACAGCATTGCATACATGATAGAGCCTATGGCTGAAGCATAGGGAACATCTTTCATTTTCTCTCTATCTTCTGCAGTGGTCGGGCATTGAGTCTGACTCAACTTCACACCTTGTAACACAGGCAAGAACCCTTTCTTTGCTTGATCCATTTTGAACTTCTTCAAAATCTTGTCAAGGTATGTGCTTTGTGAAAGTCCAATTAAGCGTCTTGATCTATCTCTATAGATCTTTATGCCTAATATGTAAGCAGCTTCACCGAAGTCTTTCATTGAAAAACTCTTATTCAAGTATCCCTTTATGCTATCCAGAAATTTTATATCATTTCCAATCAGTAATATGTCATCCACATATAATATCAGAAATGCTACAGAGCTGCCACTCACTTTCTTGTAAATACAGGCTTCTCCGAAAGTCTGTATAAAACCAAATGCTTTGATCACACTATCAAAGCGTTTATTCCAACTCCGAGAGGCTTGCACCAGTCCATAAATGGATCGCTGGAGCTTGCACACTTTGTTAGCTCCCTTTGGATCGACAAAACCTTCTGGTTGCATCATATACAACTCTTCTTCCAGAAATCCATTCAGGAATGCAGTTTTGACATCCATCTGCCAAATTTCATAATCATAAAATGCGGCAATTGCTAACATGATTTGGACAGACTTAAGCATTGCTACGGGTGAGAAGGTCTCATCGTAGTCAATCCCTTGAACTTGTCGAAAACCTTTTGCGACAAGTCGAGCTTTATAGACAGTAATATTACCGTCAGCGTCAGTCTTCTTCTTGAAGATCCATTTATTCTCAATTTCTTGCCGATCATCGGGCAAGTCAACCAAAGTCCATACTTTGTTCTCATACATGGATCCCATCTCAGATTTTATGGCTTCAAGCCATTTTGTGGAATCTGGGCTCACTATCGCTTCTTCATAGTTCGTAGGTTCATCATGATCTAGTAGCATGACTTCCAGAACAGGATTACCGTACCACTCTGGTGCGGATCTCGCTCTGGTTGATCTACGAGGTTCAGTAGTATCTTGTCCTGAAGTTTCATGATCATCATCATTAGCTTCCTCACTAATTGGTATAGGTGTCGCAGAAACAGTTTTCTGTGATGTACTACTTTCCAATAAGGGAGCAGGTATAGTTACCTCGTCAAGTTCTACTTTCCTCCCACTCACTTCTTTCGAGAGAAACTCCTTCTCTAGAAAGGATCCATTCTTAGCAACGAATGTCTTGCCTTCGGATCTGTGATAGAAGGTGTACCCAACAGTCTCCTTTGGGTATCCTATGAAGACACATTTCTCTGATTTGGGTTCGAGCTTATCAGGTTGAAGCTTTTTCACATAAGCATCGCAGCCCCAAACTTTAAGAAACGACAACTTTGGTTTCTTGCCAAACCATAGTTCATAAGGCGTCGTCTCAACGGATTTTGATGGTGCCCTATTTAACGTGAATGCGGCCGTCTCTAGAGCATAACCCCAAAATGATAGCAGTAAATCTGTAAGAGACATCATAGATCGCACCATATCTAATAAAGTACGATTACGACGTTCGAACACACCATTACGCTGTGGTGTTCAGGGTGGCGTGAGTTGCGAAACTATTCCACAATTTTTCAAATGTACACCAAACTCGTAACTCAAATATTCTCCTCCATGATCAGATTGCAGAAACTTTATTTTCTTGTTACGATGATTTTCAACTTCACTCTGAAATTCTTTGAACTTTTCAAATGTTTCAGACTTATGTTTCATTAAGTAGATATACCCATATCTGCTTAAGTCATCTGTGAAGGTGAGAAAATAACGATATCCGCCACGAGCCTCAATATTCATCGGACCACATACATCTGTATGTATGATCTCCAACAAATATGTTGCTCTCTCCATAGTACCGGAGAACGGTGTTTTAGTCATCTTGCCCATGAGGCACGGTTCGCAAGTACCAAGTGATTCATAATCAAGTGGTTCCAAAAGTCCATCAGTATGGAGTTTCTTCATGCGCTTTATACCGATATGACCTAAACGGCAGTGCCACAAATAAGTTGCACTGTCATTATCAACTCTGCATCTTTTGGCTTCAACATTATGAATATGTGTTACTACTATCGAGATTCATCAAAAATAGACCACTCCTCAAAGGTGCATGACCATAAAAGATATTACTCATATAAATAGAACAACCATTATTCTCTGATTTAAATGAATAACCGTCTCGCATCAAACAAGATCCAGATATAATGTTCATGCTCAACGCAGGCACCAAATAACAATTATTTAGGTCTAATACTAATCCCGAAGGTAGATGTAGAGGTAGCGTGCCGACCGCGATCACATCGACTTTGGAACCATTTCCCACGCGCATCGTCACCTCGTCTTTTGCCAGTGTTCGCTTAATCCGTAGTCCCTGTTTCGAGTTGCAAATATTAGCAACAGAACCAGTATCAAATACCCAGGTGCTACTGCGAGCTCTAGTAAGGTACACATCAATAACATGTATATCACATATACCTTTGTTCACCTTGCCATCCTTCTTATCCGCCAAATACTTGGGGCAGTTCCGCTTCCAGTGACCAGTCTGCTTGCAGTAGAAGCACTCAGTCTCAGGCTTAGGTCTAGACTTGGGTTTCTTCTCCTGAGCAGCAACTTGCTTGATGTACTTCTTGAAGTTCCCCTTCTTCTTTCCTTTGCCCTTTTTCTTGAAACTGGTGGTCTTATTGACCATCAACACTTGATGCTCCTTCTTGATTTCTACCTCCGCTGCCTTTAGCACCGCGAAGAGCTCGGGAATTGTCTTATCCATCCCTTGCATATTATAGTTCATCACGAAGCTCTTGTAGCTTGGTGGAAGTGATTGGAGAATTCTGTCAATGACGCAATCATCTGGAAGATTAACTCCCATCTGAATCAAGTGATTATTATACCCAGACATTTTGAGTATATGCTCACTGACAGAACTGTTCTCCTCCATCTTGCAGCTATAGAACTTATTGGAGACTTCATATCTCTCAATCCGGGCATTTGCTTGAAATATTAACTTCAACTCCTGGAACATCTCATATGCTCCATGACGTTCGAAACGTCGTTGAAGTCGATTCTAAGCCGTAAAGCATGGCACACTGAATATCGAGTAGTCATCAACTTTGCTCTGCCAGACGTTCATAACATCTGGTGTTGCTCCAGCAGCAGGCCTGGCACCCAGCGGTGCTTTCAGGACGTAATTCTTCTGAGCAGCAATGAGGATAATCCTCAAGTTACGGACCTAGTACGTGTAATTGCTACCATCATCTTTCAACTTTGCTTTCTCAAGGAACGCATTAAAATTCAACGGAACAACAACACGAGCCATCTATCTACAATCAACATAAACAAGCAAGATACTATCAGGGACTAAGTTCATGATAATTTTAAGTTCAATTAATCAAATTACTTAAGAACTCCCACTTAGATGGACATCCCTCTAATCCTCTAAGTGATCACGTGATCCAAATCCACTAAACCATAACCGATCATCACGTGAGATGGAGTAGTTTTCAATGGTGAACATCGTTATGTTGATCATATCTACTATATGATTCACGCTCGACCTTTCGGTCTCAGTGTTCCAAGGCCATATCTGCATATGCTAGGCTCGTCAAGTTTAACCTGAGTATTCTGCGTGTGCAAAACTGGCTTGCACCCGTTGTAGATGGACGTAGAGCTTATCACACCCGATCATCACGTGGTGTCTGGGCACGACGAACTTTGGCAACGGTGCATACTCAGGGAGAACACCTCTTGATAATTTAGTGAGAGATCATCTTATAATGCTACTGTCAATCAAAGCAAGATAAGATGCATAAAAAGATAAACATCACATGCAATCAATATAAGTGATATGATATGGCCATCATCATCTTGTGCTTGTGATCTCCATCTCCGAAACACCGTCATGATCACCATCGTCACCGGCGCGACACCTTGATCTCCATCGTAGCATCGTTGTCGTCTCGCCAATCTTATGCTTCCACGACTATCGCTACCGCTTAGTGATAAAGTAAAGCATTACATCGCGATTGCATTGCATACAATAAAGCGACAACCATATGGCTCCTGCCAGTTGCCGATAACTCGGTTACAAAACATGATCATCTCATACAATAAAATTCATCATCATGCCTTGACCATATCACATCACAACATGCCCTGCAAAAACAAGTTAGACGTCCTCTACTTTGTTGTTGCAAGTTTTACGTGGCTGCTACGGGCTTAAGCAAGAACCAATCTCACCTACGCATCAAAACCACAACGATAGTTTGTCAAATAGACTCTGTTTAACCTTCGCAAGGACCGGGCGTAGCCACACTCGGTTCAACTAAAGTTGGAGAGACAGTCGCCCGCAAGCCACCTATGTGCAAAGCACGTCGGGGGAACCGGTCTCGCGTAAGCGTACGCGTAATGTTGGTCCGGGTCATCTCGTCCAACAATACCGCCGAACCAAAGTATGACATGCTGGTAGGCAGTATGACTTATATCACCCACAACTCACTTGTGTTCTACTCGTGCATATAACATCAAACCATAAAACCTAGGCTCTGATACCACTGTTGGGGAACGTAGTAATTTCAAAATTTTCCTACGCACACGCAAGATCATGGTGATGCATAGAAACGAGAGGGGAGAGTGTTGTCTATGTACCCACGCAGACCAACTGCGGAAGCGTTGACGCAACGTAGAGGAAGTAGTCGTACGTCTTCCTGATCCGACCGATCCAAGCACCGTTACTCCGGCACCTCCGAGTTCTTAGCACACGTACAGCTCGATGACGATCCCCGGGCTCCGATCCAGCAAAGTGTTGGGGAGGAGTTCCGTCAGCACGACGGCATGGTGACGATCTTGATGTTCTACCGTCGCAGGGCTTCGCCTAAGCACCGCTACAATATGATCGAGGTGGAATATGGTGGCAGGGGGCACCGCACACGGCTAAGGAACGATCTCAATGATCAACTTGTGTGTCCTAGGGTGCCCTCTGCCTCCGTATATAAAGGAGCCAAGGGGGAGGGGGCGGCCGGCTAAGGAGGGCGCGCCAAGGGAGTCCTACTCCCTCTGGGAGTAGGATTCCCCCCCCCCCCAATCCTAGTTGGAATAGGATTCCTCGAGGGGGGAAAGAGAGAGAGGGGGCCGACCACCTCTCCTTGTCCTAATAGGACTAGGGGAGGGGGGAGGCGCGCGGCCCACCTTGGGCTGCCCCTTTCTCCTTTCCACTAAAGCTCACTAAGGCCCATATAGCTCCCGGGGGGTTCCGGTAACCTCCCGGTACTCCGGTAAAATCCCGATTTCACCCGGAACACTTCCGATATCCAAACATAGGCTTCCAATATATCAATCTTTATGTCTCGACCATTTAGAGACTCCTCGTCATGTCCATGATCACATCCGGGACTCTGAACAATCTTCGGTACATCAAAATGCATAAACTCATAATAACTGTCATCGTAACGTTAAGCGTGCGGACCCTACGGTTCGAGAACAATGTAGACATGACCGAGACACGTCTCCGGTCAATAACCAATAGCGGGACCTGGATGCCCATATTGGCTCCTACATATTCTACGAAGATCTTTATCGGTCAGACCGCATAACAACATACGTTGTTCCCTTTGTCATCGGTATGTTACTTGCCCGAGATTCGATCGTCGGTATCCAATACCTAGTTCAATCTCGTTACTAGCAAGTCTATTTACTCGTTCCGTAATACATCATCCCGCAACTAACTCAATAGTTGCAATGCTTGCAAGGCTTATGTGATGTGCATTACCGAGAGGGCCCAGAGATACCTCTCCGACAATCGGAGTGACAAATCCTATTCTCGAAATACGCCAACCCAACATCTACCATTGGAGACACCTGTAGAGCTACTTTATAATCACCCAGTTACGTTGTGACGTTTGGTAGCACACAAAGTGTTCCTCCGGTAAACGGGAGTTGCATAATCTCATAGTCATAGGAACATGTATAAGTCATGAAGAAAGCAATAGCAACATACTAAACGATCGGGTGCTAAGCTAATGGAATGGGTCATGTCAATCAGATCATTCAACTAATGATGTGACCTCGTTAATCAAATAACAACACCTTGTTCATGGTTAGGAAACATAACCATCTTTGATTAACGAGCTAGTCAAGTAGAGGCATACTAGTGACACTAAGTTTGTCTATGTATTCACACATGTATTATGTTTCCGGTTAATACAATTCTAGCATGAATAATAAACATTTATCATGATATAAGGAAATAAATAATAACTTTATTATTGCCTCTAGGGCATATTTCCTTTAGGCGGAAGTTATGTGCACAAAAGAGGAGAATGATTCGATGTGGCGTTAGGATTGAGGGTAATTAACTACGTATGGAGACATAGAGACCTTGAACGTGCATGTGTGAGAGGTATACATGTATACGTGGGATGTGTGTGTGTGCGCGCGCGCATGATCGAGTGATGTCTACTACACAACCTTCTTCTTGTAGACATTGTTGGGCTTCCAAGTGCAGAGGTTTGTAGGACAGTAGCAACTTTCCCTCAAGTGGATGACCTAAGGTTTATCAATCCGTAGGAGGCGTAGGATGAAGATGGTCTCTCTCAAGCAACCCTGCAACCAAATAACAAAGAGTCTCTTGTGTCCCCAACACACCCAATACAATGGTAAATTGTATAGGTGCACTAGTTCGGCGAAGAGATGGTGATACAAGTGCAATATGGATAGTAGATAAAGGTATTTGTAATCTGAAATTATAAAAACAGCAAGGTAACTAATGATAAAAGTGAGCGTAAACGATATTGCAATGATAGGAAACAAGGCCTAGGATTCATACTTTCGCTAGTGTAAGTTCCCTCAACAATAATATCATAATTGGATCACATCTATCCCTCAACATGCAACAAAGAGTCACTCAAAAGTCACTAATAGCGGAGAACGACCGAAGAGATTATGGTAGGGTATGAAACCACCTCAAAGTTATTCTTTCCAATCAATCCGTTGGGCTATTCCTATAGGTGTCACAAACATCCCTAGAGTTCATACTAGAATAACACCTTAAGACACAAATCAACCAAAACCCTAATGTCACCTAGATACTCCAATGTCACCTCAAGTATCCGTGGGTATGATTATACGATATGCATCACACAATCTCAGATTCATCTATTCAACCAACACAAAGGACCTCAAAGAGTGCCCCAAAGTTTCTACCGGAGAATACGACGAAAACATGTGCCAACCCCTATGCATAGGTTCATGGGCGGAACCCGCAAGTTGATCACCAAAACATACATCAAGTGAATCACGTGATATCCCATTGTCACCACAGATATCCACGACAAGACATACATCAAGTGTTCTCAAATCTTTAAAGACTCAATCCGATAATATAACTTCAAAGGGGAAACTCAATCCATTACAAGAGAGTAGAGGGGGGAAGAAACATCATAGGATCCAAATATAATAGCAAATCTCGCGATACATCAAGATCGTATCACCTCAAGAACACGAGAGAGAGAGAGAGAGAGAGATCAAACACATAGCTACTGGTACATACCCTCAGCCCCGAGGGAGAACTACTCCCTCCTCGTCATGGAGAGCATCGAGATGATGAAGATGGCCATCGGAGAAGGATTCCCCCTCCGGCAGGGTGCCGGAACGGGTCTAGGTTGGTTTTCGGTGGCCACGGAGGCTTCTGGCGGTGGAACTCCCAATCTAATCTTCGTTCTGGAAGTTTTAGGATACGTAGGTATATATGGGTGCAGGGGGGCGCGCCCTAGGGGGGGGGGGCGCCCCCACCCTCGTGAGCACATCCCTTGGCTCCTGACGTGGGGTCCAAGTCCATCCGGTAGCTTTCCTTCCAAAAATAACTTCTCCAGTTGATTTCGTTCCGTTTCGACTCCGTTTGATATTCCTTTTCTTCGAAACACTGAAATAGGCAAAAAAACAGCAAATCTGGGCTGGGCCTCCGGTTAATAGGTTAGTCCCAAAAATAATATAAAAGTGGATAATAAAGCCCAATATTGCCAAAAACAGTAGATAACATAGCATGGAGCAATCAAAAATTATAGATACGTTGGAGACGTATCATCGAGATAAAAGAAAGAAGACATAAGTCATAAGATCAATGACATGGGAGAGACGGATCGGTATGACAATATGCATGCATGTGAGAATGCAGGGAAGAAGGCCCGACAATTGAGCATGTGTTTTTGTCTCTAAGAGATAGTGGCGTGGGCTGGAGCATGCATCTATGGCGAGCAGAGGGAGTGAGGCGCAACGATTGTGCAAAAGAGACCAACCTATAAATGCATATATATGGAGAGACATATATAGTGTGGGTGATAGGAAGCAAGACTCCGTGCGAGAAAGAAATGTTGACGGAGAAACTACAGATAGATACAGAGATGGAGATGCTAGCTAGAGGGACATCCGCTAGTTTGGGTGTTGGAGATGACAGTCGGGTGGTTCAAAGGGTGAAGTTATATATGTGTGTGAGAGGGCACTTGACTGCATGTAGAGAGAAACATATGTAGTGTGAGTGATAGGAATCAAGAGTGAGGGCGAGAAAGAAGGTTGATGGAGAAACAGATAAATAGAAAGATAAAGATGCTAGCTAGTGTGCGTTAGAGATAGGAGTCGAGTGGATCAGAAGGCTGGGTTATGTGTGTGGGTGTGAGAGAGATAGAGAGAGGGTGCATGTGAGTCACATACAAACAGATATCAGAGAGAAATGAGATCAAGAGAGACGGAGTTTCATGTCTGCGAGAGAGAAAGATATTTCACAACGAGAGTGATAGCTAGAGAGACATACGAGGGATCGCGAGATATCTCTAGGGAGAGAGGGTGTGTGTGAGTGACATACAAGAGAACAATGGAGAAATATGAGACCCTGGGAGACAGAGTTTGTGTTTGTGTGTGAGAAGGAGATATTGAAGAGGAAGAGTCGTAGGTTCTCATATCTAAGGAGCGAAAGACATCTCTGTATGAGGGGTGTGCGAGTGGCACACATGGGAATAGTAGAGAGAAATGAGACCCCGGGAGACAAAGTTTTGTGTATGTGTGAGAGAAAGAGATTCCACATGGAGAATCATAGTTAGAGACACATAACAGGGAGCGAGATATACTAAGAGAGAGATAGAGTGATGAAGGTCGAGGGAGAGAGTACCGCCAGTGTGTTACGAAGATAAAAGATCATTGTCGACATACAGGTAGCACAAGAGATACCTGAGAGACGATGACTGCGTATAGGTCCAGAGAGATAGTCCTATATAAGCATGAGTGATAGCTATATGAGACGAATATCTGGATTAAAGGGGATTCAAATATTTAAACTGGAGATCACGACATTGATAATATCATAACGCAAATCGGTGTATCAAACATGCATATTCATTTGAATTTGGGCACACGTGTAATGTTATATAGTTTATCAATATTGGTGATCCATAGATTCTTCAATTACAAGCAATGCATGGTTTATATGCAATTAATGTCTAAACGGGATTACACTATATGTTGCGTGTGTGAAACACATTATACATGTTTGAGAAGTAAAAAAAGCCAGCATGAAACACACATTAATTGGAGACAGTTAGCGAGGAATGCATACATTGGATTTCAACATAAAGTGGTTTCGAATATTTGAAAATCCAAATTGATGGATACAACCTTATGAATCTGAGATCTTGCCATTTGTAAACCATATTTATGTATAAATGGTGTTGTGCTTTTGAAAGTATATATAAAAAATGATGTATATAGAATGTAATTCCAATTGAAAATGGATCCTGCCCGAAAAAATAGAATACAAACGGGATTTGAATTGAGTTGGCATGGTAAATGTGCACTCTACAAAATTTGAACGAAGCGGGGAAAGTCGCAGTAACCGTGCGAAACCAAAATCTGCGAGATGGAAATCACTACTGCCTATCCCTGCCACGCAAAGCCTATCTGCTGGATTTCTATAGGTTTTGATAGGGGTAGGTTTGTAATTTCACCCAAATGTGATGTAACTGCCTCTCACCCGGATTCATACATGGTGGGTGCCAAAACACAGTGTGTCCTCGGCCGAAATCGACTCCCTCCCCGATTCATATTCATACACGGTGGGCGCCAAAAACAAACTCTCGTCGGCAAATATTCGGTGTATGCGAGATTACCGTCCTATCCCCAACCGACTAATGTTGCTGTGATATAGTAGAGATTTGAAACGGGGGCTAAGTTTGTAAATTTCCCCGCATTTGAGGCAAGCGCGCCCTGAGTACATGGTTCCCCCCTTCCTCTCTACCTCCCTTTTCCCCATTTGTACTCCGTGGGCGCCAAAACACCCTCTCCACCCCACCCTCCTCTGTCCGCCGCCGTCCGCCACCCCATCCACCACCGTCCTCCTTCACCATGCCGGAGCTGGTACCCCGACGCCGCCGTCCATTATAAGAGATCGACCTCTCTCATCCATGGCTTCGGATCGGGATCCTTGCATCCCGTCCTCTCGCTTCATCCCAATCGTCATCCACCTTGCCGGTGCCGCTCCTACGACCGTCTCGTCCACCGCGCCCAGCCGCCACCGTCTACCCTCCTAGATCTGCTTCCACGCCGCCGACAGCCATCGCTACCGCAACACCGTCAAATTCTCAGCAGTTGCGTACACGGCACTGCACCAGAGGCGGTACTCTTTCGTATCTGCTCAACTTATTTATCGCAGCAAGAAAATAGATCGCCACTGCTTTACTCTGATTTCTTGTCTTGGTTGCGAAGTTGCCTTTGTCCGGTTTGCACCTTCAGATCCGCCATGGCACGCTCAACACTATACTCCCAATGCTTATGGTTTTCCCCTTTTATATTCCACACTAGTTAAATCATAGTAGACTAAATTTCAAAATTGGGCCAGTCGATTTTTCAGAGCTCGCCGGAGTTCGCCGGTGCGATCGAAGGGGCTCGGGTGGTTGTGGGGCCTCGCCGAACGAAGAAAAGTTGACGCGGGTGGGGGTTGGGGTGGGGGTGGGGGTGGGGGTGGTGGAGGAACACAGGCGGTGGGGGTCGGCGGCCCGTGCGGTGTTATGTATGGGAAGAATCAGAGACGAGGAAGAAGAAGGGTTAGGAGACGTAGGATCTTCATCCAACCGCCTGAAATGGTCGAGAGACAGCTGGGAGTTGCATTCTTAATGCACTTTGGTTCATCATGTGTGGGCACTGCGCAACCAACATTTTATTATCCAAAATCTGCTTGCTCTTCTTTACCATGTTCCTCTTTCGTTCTTCTTTAATATGTACTCTCTCCATTCCTAAATACAAGTCTTTGTATAGATTCCACCATGGACTACATATGGAGCAAAATGAGTGAATCTACACTCTAAAATGTATCTGGATACATCTGTACGTGATCCATAGTGGAAATCTCTACCAAGACTTATATTTTGGAACAGAGGGAGTATGATAGTAGTACAGTATGTTCCTTGTACTGAAGATGAGCAGGGACATTTGTAGTGTAGAGGTCTATACGGTCGGTTGTGATGGACACTTTGAGCCTCTTTGATTCATAGGATCTTGTAAACATAGGAATAGGATTTGTAGTGGCCTGCCCACTTAAATCCTATAAGAATAGCAAGGAAATGCGGGGAGCTGTGTCGCCTTTGGGAGTTACACTGATATTAATAGTACCGCACCTTCACTTGAAGAGAGCTGGTATCCGAAGCCTTTCTAGCCATACCGGCAATACTAGCACATATATTCCAGCAAGTTCCACTTTGTTGATTTTACTCTGATGCTTAAGGTTTTCCCGTTATATCTACCCTATGATCTGTGTAGCTGCTTTGTGCCGCACTAGCAGCAGTCCACTCTTGAAGCTAAACACTGCAATGACTTACAAAATTGGCACCAAGGCATTGAGTGCCATTCTGGATGCAATGAAACTCATACGCTCCCACCTATTGATTCTTGTTCAGAATATGATCCTAATGACTATTCTAACCTCGAGGAGTCAAAGGCAGATGGCTTGTCCTGTTCACCCATCAAGGTGCCTGTTCTAATTTGGCAATGTTTTATTGATTGCGGGTATCTTGCATATGTTGTCTTGCATTTCTTCTACTTTGTTGCATCGCCGTCTGCTTAGTTTACTCATCATATATGTCGAGATGCCATGCCCATCCATTATCAATACATATTCCATCTGTCATCATACCGTGTTTTTGCACTCAAATGGTGTTCTTGTGCATCAGACATCAAAAAGGAAGAGGGTGATTACCGAACCTGAAGGAGCACCAGCAAAGTCCTTGAAAAACATGGTGGTGCCGGAGAAATCAGACAACACCCCACTTATATTGGCTATACAACCAGTGACACAAAACGTAGGACCGACTCTAGCAGACTGTACCCATACTTCACTGGCCACACCACTAGCCCCACCACACAGGACCTGCACTCCAGCAAAAGGTATACCGATTTCATTTGCCATAGCACTAGCTGTACCACAGAAAAATCCCACTCCAGCAAAAAGTACAACAAGTCCACCAGCCGAAGACCTATCCCAACCGCAGAGACGGCCAATTCCTGTAGATTGGAACCCCATTCCATTTATTCCTAGTTTAAAAGACAATGCTTTCAATGTTGTTAGGGACTACGTGCATATATTCCCATCATGGGAAGATTATTGTGAAGACAAACACCATTTTCACATCTTCCTGTCCAACTTACGTGTAAGTGCTATTATTCATGGTTATTATTTTCCTGTTTTCTGCTGATTGAACACATCAATGATTTACATTACATTGTTGTAACTAGGCGAGGGTCAATCTGGATAGTCATGACGAGCAAAGCTTGCTTGTGCTTTTCAAGGAAGCATTGCAGTAGTATCGGTGTTACCTGAGGAAATCACACTTTGATGGCAAGTCTATAAACGAATTTCCGGTGAAGTCTCCTATGCTAAATTTAGAAGACATTGAATGGAAAAACCTTGTTATGCACTGGTCTCGTTCCCAGGATGAGGTACTGTCTATGAAATCACATGACAATTTGAACTTCTACTTTTCCGCATGTGCCTTACAGATCTTTTTTGCAGGAAATCTGCTCGAAGAAGAATTCCGGTTTGACAAGAATGACAGGATATCGCAAATATGCTGCCCACTGCTTTGCTCTTGTTAGTACCTGTTGTCCTGTATCACTGTACTTGCATACATACCTGGTTCATTATGTATCAATTGTTCGCTCCAAATTATCGGATCTGTATGAATGGTTACATTAGTGTAGAATATATCCAATGCCAATGTTTTTTTAGCTCTACATTGTTCTTGTAAGTACACGCTATCCTTTATCAGTGTACTTATAATGATAGGTAGTTGTTCATGTACCATCACTCTGCAGCTTATTTTCCTTTGCCCTCCATTTTCTACACATCAGATCTATATTTACTCTTACCATAAGGTTGGTACTGAAGAAGTTTAGCTGTGCATTGCTCTTGGCTGTACCTTTTGCCTGTATCACTGCACTTACATTTATAGCTACTTGGTTATGTAGCATCACTCTTCATCTTATCTTAAATATTCTCCATTTTTTCGTATATTATCACATCTATATTTACTCTTAACAAAGTGTAGAATAAAGGCAATGCTTTTGAAGAAGATTCTGTGGTAAACTTCTTGAATTGCCCCCCCCCATCAGCATGGACAAGGCCTTTACAGAGCCTGTCTTCATCAATAATGTAAGTTTGTCCATCTCAAGCCTTCAAACTTTGCTGTATATATTTGGTTAGGCATGACTGCAACAGCTGTTTATTTCTGGTGTTTGCATCAAATTGCTTGTTTAAAGTTTATTATGTAGTTCATAAACAAAAGTTTGTCCTTTCTCAATTTAAGTTTTTAGTTGTACAACCAAGTTCCTTCTTCATACCATGTAAATTGAACTATACAGAGCAAGTGATGTTCTTTTGCACTGCATGTATGCTTCTGTTCTTCATCCGTAATCCAGTGGTGTGGTGAACCTACCCACTACAGCATAATGTCATATTCTGCAATGTCTTAACTATGAACAATGTCATATCATTCTACTATTATTTAAACCGTCTCTTTATTTGCCAATCTGAAATGGTATAAATTGACAGCACACTAACCATTGATACTTATGAGTTCTTGATCTGTAATCCAGTGGTGTCGTAAAGCTACCAACTCCTTCACAATGTCATTTCCTGCCATGTCTTCACCTGAACAATACCATATTATGTTAATGCAATTTTAAACTGTGTCACTTTATTCATCAGTAAGAAATGTGATGATTTGTCAGCACTGATACTTTTATGTGCAAAACCTGTCATCTGTCTGCTTGTTTATCTTTCAGAGTGAGGAAGATATAAGTGTTGAACAAGCGCAGTCTCATCATCCTGCTCAGCTACTTGTGCTGCAGCTCCCCACCAGGGCTAACCTTTCTTGAACTCTATTGAAGTGCTGTCGGTTTTGTATATTATTTTTCGACGTGTTTATTTGCACTGGTGGCGATCTTTGATGCCCAGTGTATGTAATCTGCTGTCTGCTTGTGCTTTATTATCATAGTGGCGAACTTTGATGCCCAGTGGATGTAATATGCTGTAATTTCTTTATTGTATAGTCTAGGTTTTTTCTTATTCACGATGCTGCAGTTATTTTACTGTATATATCCTGTCTTTGCAGTAAACCTGCCAAACCATAAAATTACGGTACATAATCGAGCCATCATGCAATCACGATGTATGTTGGGCCTGAAACGTGCCGAACAGCTCACGGGCCGGCAGCAGCCCGAAATGAACCCCGACCCATGATTGTGCGAATCAAATCACGGGCTTTTAATAGGCCAAAATTGTCTAGGTCCTTGTTTGGCCCAATCAAATATCGGCCGCGAGCAGGCCGGATGCAAACCGGGCCGTAGTTAGGCCCAACTATATGACAGGCTTTTAACAGGCCGAAATTAATATAGGGCCAAAATGTTAAACGGACCCTTAACAGGCCAAAATTAATATGAGACCGAATTACTAAGTGGGCCTTTAGCAAGTGGGCCCAAAAGCATAGTGTCCAGTTGACGGGCCGAATCTGATATGGGCCATAATTGAGCCCAAAGCCTCTTAAAGGGCTGGACCTGATCTGGGCCGTAATTTGGCCTAGAATGTGGTAGGCTTTTAATGGGCCGGATCTCATATGGGCCACTATTAGGCCCGGAGCATGGCAGGCCATTAATGGACCGGATCAAATATGGGCCGGCATTTGGCCCAAAACATGGCAGCCAGTTAATGGGCCGGCCTACTAGGGTCCTCAAAATCTTGTGGGCCTATAGCTGGGCCGGCTCATTAATGTCGGCGAAATCTCGTGGGCCTTTAGCTATGCCGACCCATTATGATCCGCAAGAATCTTGTGGGCCTTTACCTGGGCCGGCTCATTATGGCACACAAAAATCTTGTGGGCCTTTACCTGGGCCGGCCCATTATGGCCCGCAAAATCTTGTGGGCCTTTTGCTGGGCCAGCCCATTATGGTCCACAAAATCTCATGGGCCTTTAGCTGGGCCGGCCCATTATGGTCCGCAAAATCTTGTGGGCCTTCAGTTGGGCCGGCCCATTTAAACTTGATGGGCTGGTCCACGTGTCAACATATCATAGGCGTGTCTCGCCCATTGGATGAGTGAGACCTGTACCAACGCGGACCTGACACGTGTCTCCTCCAGCCAATGATGATTTTACACGTGGAAAATCCCCATTGGTCGGGGCTATTAACGGGTTATCGGATCCAAAACCTGACCCGATAGCTTAACGGCGTTCCATTACGGTGGATGCCACGTGTCGGTCACCCTTGACGAAAGCATTTCTGTGACGCGCGATTTATCGTCATGGAAGTGGACACTTCCATGATGATAATTTTGGTAATGTCATGGAACACTTCTACGACAGCACATGTATGACTATCTTGATTCTGTCATAAAATTGTCATGGATGTACATGCATGACAAAAAACGCGACCTACTGTGACAAACACGTATCATCACAGAAGTTTATTTTTTTTGTAGTGTAACCCCACAAAGAACTCTCACGAAAACCATGGGTTAGCAAACAAAGCGTAACAACCAATGCTTACCATACCATGGGATCACTTGATCCCTCAGTACATCTTGTATGCTTTGTGTGTTGATCAACTTGATTCATTCCTGACTTAATCTTGATCAACTTTGAATCTTTCCAATTCTCTTCATTTGGATGATGTCTTGAATCTTTCCAATTCTCTTCATTTGGATGATGTCTTGAAGGTAGACATGAATGATCACACAATCTTCTTCTTCAAGACATGCTTGCAATAAGCTCAACACTCACATGACCAATCTTTGGATAATTCCTTGAATAGCACCTTGGTCCACACAAACTCTCCTTGAAACCAACACATGTACTCCAAGAAAAGCCTATGGACAAAACCTTCAAATATAACTCAAGGCAACCATTAGTCCATAGAGATTGTCATCAATTACCAAACCCAAACATGGGGGCACCGCATGTTCTTTCAAAGGGACTCGATACTCTTATGGTCTAAGGAATCGTGCATATGTTAACATCTTTGTGTACTTAAACTTTTGATGAAATGATCTCTTAGTATAACATTCAAATTATGTGAGTTCAACATAAGTGTTCTTCTAACATTGTGCCCTCAAATTTGCCAGCATCCTCGTTACACTTAACTTATGCCCATGATCAAAGAAACAGAACCATCATGCAACACTTGAGTTAGTCTTAAAGGCGAGACTAGGAATCTATTTACCATTTATTATTCCACACGTGCATATGGGTTTTCCTCTGAGACTCGTGGTAATTGCAGAGCGGAGAAAATTGCAATTATAACATATAACATAAAACATTAATTATGAACATGAAAATAAATAATAACTTTTATTATTCCTCTAAGACATATTTCCTTCATACACAATGACCACCATTGACATAACAACAAGGAGAATAAGTGAGGATACATGTAGGACGTTACGTTCAAATAGAGGCAATGCATCCTATTGGGAGGGGGTCTTGAGCCATGCTTATCGCACTAGGTCTGTATGTTATTATTTTCACCTATTGCAACGCATGAGCACGCTTGCTGAGAGCTCCTATACATATACCTTTCGCGCCAGGTAAGCTAACTCGCTGTCACACGCGGAAGCTTATGGGTTGGCTCAGCTCCATTTTTGTTGAATAGGTTGATTGGTGGACCAATGACCGTTTACTAGTCAGCGTTTATCATAGAGAATTAAATGTTCACTTTTTCTAAAAAAAGGGAAAAAACTTGCAGAAATGAAAAAATGTTCAATTTTTTGATTTTTTCGCGAATTTGAGAAAAGTTCATGAATTCGAAGAAAAGTTCAACACTTGGAAATGTTCGTAATTTGAAAAAGTTTGCAAAAACGAGAAAAGTTCATTGAAAAAAGTTTGCAAGATTAAAAAATGTAGTTCGAAAAAAGTTCACGAAATTTGAAAAAGGCTTCACCAACTTGAGTGGATTTTTTAAAATCAAATTTGGAAAAAGTTCATGATTTTGTAGGAAGTTCAAGAATTTGCTAAAAAGGAAAAAAGAAAAACTATACAAACTCATCCTGCAAAAAAAACCCAGGGGAAACCCACTCAAAAAACCCAATGAAACCTTCTAGAAGGTTACTAAAACCAGTGAGGAAAAAACCAATACCGGTTGACCACGAACCCAGTGCGTGCCTGATAACCCACAAGTATAGGGGTCGTTTGTAGCCTTTTTGATAAATAAGAGTGTCGAACCCAACAAGGAGCTAAATGTAGAACAAATATTCCCTCAAGTTCTATCGACCACCGATACAACCCTACACACACTTGATGTCTGCTTTACCTAAAACAAGTATGAAACTATTTTGCAAGAATAAACTATGAGTACTTTGCGAGAATAAAACTATGAATAAAATGCAAGAGAATAAAAGTAGATAGTTTTTGTCAACAAGAAAGTCATTTGTCCCTAGGTGATCGATAACTAAACCGGTGATCATTGTTGCAATTTTATATGAGGGAGAGGCATGAGCTAACATACTTTCTCTACTTGGATCATATGCACTTATGATTGGAACTCTAGCAAGCATCCGCAAATATTAAAGATCATTAAGGTCGTGAAACCCAACCATAGCATTAAGTATCAAGTCCTCTTTATCCCATACGCAATGATCCCCCCCCAAATTCATGTATGTGCTTTTGTCACTCACGCCATCCACCATAAGCGAACCATGAACATATTGCAACACCCTACAACAGGGATCCCTCCGTTTGCGCAACACGGAGGGCACCATAGGACAACATCAAAATAAAATATACAACTCAACCAATCATGACCATCTATCAACCCATAGGATAAAATGGATCTACTCAAACATCATAGGATAACCACATATCATTGGGAAATAATATATAGTGCTGAGCATCATGTTTAAGTTGAGATTACAACAGGGAGAAGAGGTGTTCCACCACTGCATAGAGGGGAAGAGAGTTGGTGTTGACGGTAGCAAGATTTTTGATGTAGATGGCTGTCATGATCCTTGCCCTGGCGGCACTCCGGCCCCCTCCTTCTTCTTCTTCCTTGGCCTCCCCCCAAGATGGGGGAGAGTTCCCCCTCTGGTCCATGGCTTCCATGGCGGCGGAGGTGCGGGAGCCCCTTCGAGATTGGATCTCCCTCTCTGTTCTCTTCTGTTTAGCTTTCCTGTTTTCTGGCCGAAAACCGTTTCTTATATTCCCGGAGATCCGTAACTCCGATTGCGCTGAGATTTTAACATGATTTTTTTCGGATATAAGCTTCCTTACGCTCAAAGTAGGGCTCCACCCAACATACGAGGTGAGCACAACCAACCACCACGCGCCTGGCCCCTTGGGCGTGGCCTGGTGTATCTTGGTCACTGTGGGCCTCCGTTTGCGTTGATTCCACCTCCCAAAATTCATAAAAATTCCAAAATAATTCTCCGTAAAATTTTATTGCATTTGGACTTTGTGTCGCGGGAAACCACGACCACCTATGGGACTAGAAGGCCCCTTGCTGGTCCTGCAGGGGGCATCGCGTTGCACAAAGAGCAGACAAGCATGGGGTAGCACGACAGAGATTACGCAAGCAATTTTACCCAGGTTCGGGCCGCCACGAGGCATAAAACCCTACTCCTGCTTTGGTGGATTGATGGTGGAAGGGTGGTGGTGGAGCATAGTACACTTGCCCGACAGGGGTTGCCTCAGGGCGGCAGTGGCTACGCGCTTATGGGGGTGTGAGTTATCTAATCTTCTAACACTTTCTATGATTGCCATGGACCTCCTTTTGTAGATAAAGGGGTTACCACAATGGCAAAGTAGTCATTATGCACTAATAAGATAGAAAACAGTGCTATCGTACCTAACTCTGCGGGCTGACAGGGCGCATTGAATGCACCGCTCAACGTAACATAGTTGGTTGCCCGACAAGGCTTGCCGGGCCATCTTGCCAGCTCCACGCCTGCTCGTTTGACACGTCGCAGGACGGGTGTCGTCTGTGGGTTTTTCCTGTAGGGAGAGGCTTCCATGTGGTGAATGGCTGCCACTCAGTCACTTTGCGGCTTGACACCACACTGATTGACGACGTGGGTCGTGGTGGAGTGGTTCCTGAGGTGGGTTCCTCCGTGAGTCCCGGCAGGCCCTGCCGGGACGCCTTGGTTGTCTGCTTCTGAGTGTGGCCTCGCCCTTTGCCGGGCTCGCCTGCCCGGCAAAGGAGGCCTCTCCTCTGATGGTATCTTGCTTCTCTGGCTTGATCTTGATCCCTCTGATCCGTATGTTGGTCCTTCGGATCTCTGAAGGTGCAACTATCCCTGGGTGGTTTTGGTAATTCCTAACAACATATAGCTCATTGAGATAATACTATTTCAAGATAAATATTTCAGGAAAGCTCAATGATTGGAATGGCATGGATTAGAAATGTGGACCCCTCAAAAATGCTAAGGATAAAATATTGGATCAAGCTCTAAAGCTCAAGACTCTAAATTTTACCTTTTAGTGATCCAAGATCACATTGAGTCCATAGGAAAAGCCAATACTATTAAAAGGGGATGAGGTGTTGCTTAATGGGTTACTTGCTCAAAATGCTTAGTGATATGCTCCAAAACCCTCAACCACTTTCACATATCCACATATGTCCCAAAACAAAAGTCAAACTCGACCTCACTGAAACTTTCTATCCGGCGCCACAGAGTTCAGTTGACATAGCCACTGCCACAAAACCCTAGTTTTTTTGGTCTGACCGATAGGGATCTCGGTCTCACCGAGATGGGATTGTAAACTCTCTATTTCCCTTCGTAACATTTCGGTCCAACCGAAATGAGCAATCGGTCCCACCGAGTTCGCAATGCAAACTCCCTGTTTCCCCTTCGTAACGTTTCGGTCTCACCAAGATGAGCGAATCGGTCCCACCAAGTTTGCCTGACCAACTCTCTAGTTAGCTTATTACCAAAATCGGTCCCACCGAGTTTGTGTAATCGGTCTCACCGAGATTACGTTATGCCCTAACCCTAATGAAATCAGTCTCACCGAGTTGACATGTCGATCCCACCGAAAATCCTAGCGTTCACATTTTGAACTAAATCGGTCCAACCGAGTTTCATTATTCGGTCCCACCGAGTTTGGTGATTTGTGTGTAACGGTTAGATTTTGTGTGGAGGCTATATATACCCCTCCACCCACTCTTCATTCGTGAGGAGAGCCATCAGAACATGCCTACACTTCCATCATACATTTTCTAAGAGAGAACCACCTACTCATTCCAACCATATGAATCTTGATCTCTAGCCTTATCCACGTTGCTTTCCACTCAAATCATCTTTCCACCAAATCCAAATCAGTGAGAGAGAGAGAGTTGAGTGTTGGGGAGACTATCATTTGAAGCACAAGAGCAAGGAGTTCATCATCAACACACCCTCTATTACCTTTTGGAGAGTGGTGTCTCCTAGATTGGTTAGGTGTCACTTGGGAGCCTCCGTCAAGATTGTGGAGTTGAACCAAGAAGTTTGTACGGGCAAGGAGATCTCCTACTTTGTGAAGATCTACCCTAGTGAGGCAAGTCCTTCATGGGCGATGGCCATGGTGGGATAGACAAGGTTGCTTCTTCGTGGACCCTTCGTGGGTGGAGCCCTCTATGGACTCGCGCAACCGTTACCCTTCGTGGGTTGAAGTCTCCATCAACGTGGATGTACGATAGCACCACCTATCGGAACCACGCCAAAAATCTCCATGTCCACATTGCGTTTCCTCCCTCCAAACTCCTCCCTTTACCTTCATGTGCAATGTTTTACATTCCGCTGCTATACTCTTAGACTTGCATGTGTAGGTTGATTGCTTGACTAGTGCTAAGTTGCTAAAATCTGCCAAGACTTAAAATTGGGAAAAGGCTAGATTTTTATTTGGTCAAGTAGTCTAATCACCCCCTCTAGACATACTTTCGATCCTACAAGTGGTATCAAAGCTTTGGTCTCCATTTGCCTTGATTTCCATAGCTTTTGGTGATCATAGCCTTGGTTTCACAACCTAGGAGAGTATAGCGTCTAGCAAGGGAAATTACCACCGTAGAGGTCCTTACTTTGATGGTACTATTTTTTCTAGTTGGAACCATAAGATAAAAATGCATATTCTTGGACATAACCCCGCCGTTTGGGCTATTGTGTGTATTGGCTTGCAAGGTGAATTCTTTGATGGGAGAGAACCGAACCGTGAAGCTAGTGCGAAAGATTTGAAGATGCTGCAATACAATGCTCAAGCTTGTGATATTCTCTTCAACGGATTGTGCCCCAAAGAATTCAACAAAATCAGTCGTCTTGAGAATGCAAAGGAAATTTGGGATACTTTGATTGATATGCATGAAGGTACCGACTCCGTCAAGGAATCCAAATTGTATGTGCTTGAAAGTCAACTTGACAAGTTCAAAATGAAGGATGGTGAAGGTGTCGCTGAAATGTACTCTAGGCTTGCTCTCATCACAAATGAGATTGCCGGCTTAGGAAGTGAAGATATGATCGATAGATTCATCATCAAGAAGATCCTAAGAGCCTTAGATGGAAAATATAACACTGTGTGCACATTGATCCAAATGATGCCCAATTACAAAGATCTCAAGCCAACGGAAGTCACTGGAAGAATTGTTGCTCATGAGATGTCACTCAAGGATAAGGAAGAGCTTCACAACAAGTCAAGTGGTGCTTACAAAGCCTCATGTGATGCTCCCACATCATCAAGTGAGAAACAAGCCTTCACTGAAGAATTGAGCCTAATTGTGAAGAACTTCAACAAGTTCTACAAGAGTAGAAGCAAGGAGAGAAGTTCCAAGTCAAGGTCCTACAATGACAAAAGATCTTCAAGTCATGAACGAAATTGCTACAATTGTGGTAGACTCGGACACTACTCCAATGAGTGTACGGCTCCCTACAAAAGAAGAGAAGATTCTCCCAAAAGAAGAAGTAGAAGATAAGAATCACCACCAAGAGAGAGAAGGAGTAGAGATGACCGTTATGAACGAAGAACATCATGGAGAAGCAAGGATTCGGAAAGGAAGGACAAATCATCAAGGAGCTACACAAAACAAATACATCAAGCTCATGTTGGTTAATGGGTATTCGACTCTAACTCTGACAATCACTCCGAGATAAGTTATCACTCCGACTCCGAATATACTCAAGCTGAAGGTGTTGCTGGTCTAGCACTTGTGTTAACCAACCCCTATGACATATTTGAGTCACCAAATGAAGGAATTGGAAGATGCTTCATGGCTAAAGGCCAAAGGTATCACACCCCGAGTATGTTGATTTCAATAGTGATGAAGATAATTTGCTAGGTGATGATGATTTACTTGTTGACAGTTCTAGTGATAAAAACTATGATGAACTTACTATTAATCATGCTAATCAAGATAAAACGAATGACGATGATAATAAGGAGATTGAGCGTCTAACTAAAGAACTAAACACTCTTAAGTTAGCTCATGAAACTACCTTGGAAAATCATTGAGAGCTTTTAAAGACTCATGAAAAGTTACGCTTTGAAAAGCTTAAGCTTGAGCAAGAGCATGGGTTCTTAAAAGCGATCAATGATGATCTTCGCAAGAAAAGTTCTTCTTACATTGCCAAGCATTTACTGTTGTCTACTTACATGCCACCAGTTAAATCCAGCAACAAGAGCAAGAAAGATTCTTCTTATAGTAGTAACAATAATCATGCTAAATCCAATGTTGTTGCTTCTAGTAGTTCTCTTGATTCCACTAATGATTCTCTTAGATAAGTTACACTTGAGAAAGAAAATAGCTTATTTAAGGGAATTATAGAGAAAGGTGTTTACAAGAGCCTTGTCGGAGGTAAGCAATTTGAGGAAATTGTATGCAAGCAAGGAAGACACCGGAAGAATCAAGGAATTGGTTTTGAACGAAGGTTCAATGCCAATGGAGTTGAGTGGGAAGACGATCAATACCCCAAGACAAAGTTTGTTCCTCGACAAGAGAAGTATGATCCTACTTCTTTCCAAGGAACACAAGCTCAAGATGATCTTCCACCACAAGACCACAAGCAAAAAGGCAAGGACAAGCTTCAAGAGGAGATTGATGCATTTGAAGAAGCTCCCAAGGCCTTGGTAAAGTGGGTTCCCAAGACTACATCAAGTTCCACTTCATCAAGTACGACTACAACTCCAAGGATTCCCATCAAGATGGTGTGGATCCTGAAGAAAAAGAACTAGAGAGTTCTTGAGGGTGACTCCGCCAACATACTTCACTCATATCTTTTGGCAAGGACATGTGCAAACAACTTCCATATCTTGCACTAGTTCAAGGAGTCACAAGCCCTCTTGTTGGTAAGACAAGGGACAAGGTAACCTAATGCTTTCATGGACATCATCTTATGTGAACATCACTCTATGTCTATGGATATCCTTGTTTGTTCCTTGTGGGACTAACCCGTGTAGGTATTGAAAGTGCAACTCACTCCAATGGATTGCTCCAAATGATCTACATCAACATTGAGCATCTACATCTTCAACACCTACATGAAGTCATCATTGACAAAACCCAAGGTTAGTTCATCCCTCTTAGGGGGGATATCACATCTAGGGGGAGCTTTACTCTAATCAATTGAGCTAAAGCAACTCTAATGGTGTGAACATAACAATGCTTTATGTAAAAGTGGAAACCCCACTTGTGCTTAAACGATGAGTATGACCTACGATCAAATGTTCTCATCTGACTCCTCAGTCAATATACTCATATATAGATGACCTAGTCATCGCCAATTGCTTGATATATGCTAGAGTGTTTGTGCATGCTTTGCCACATATTTCATTTGCCATTTTATTGTGTGAGCATGTTGGTTGCATATTTTACTCATTCAAGGACATCCACTTGTTGTTTTGATTGTTTGGCATTTTTCTCTTTTGCCAAGTGGATGGACAAGAATGCCTAAGAACCCCCTCTAGCTATCTATGCTTTTCTCGTCTCAAACTCTATTCATGCTACATCACAAAGTTTGATCAAGTCAGATTTGAACCACTTTGTGTGAGGAGCACTCGGAGTCCCCGATTCATCATAGACTTAAACTTCCAAAACCTCTTTGTGCATTTCGCTATGACCGAGTCATCCACTTCGGTCACACCGAGTTCACTAAGTTGATCTAGGTTTTCCATCTCGGTGTAACCGATTTTAACTTTTCGGTCACACCAAGTTGCAGTAACCGCTTGCAATTCTACATCTTGGTGCCACCGAGTTGTTCCACTCGGTCACACCGACAGGGTCAGGATATATATACCCACGGGTGAGATTTTGGAAATTTCTTCAAAATCTTCAGCCTGCGTGTGTGTCCTGATCTGCCTCCTCAGGTCTCCGGATCATCTCCTTGCCGCCAGCGACCTCCCGCCGCTGGTTTCCGTCATCGTCAATGGAAATCTGCTCTGCCATTGCCGTCGTAGCGAACCTCCGCTGAACTAGGGTATGGGTTCGACTATATGTGCTAATTCCTTAACTCTGATTCATAGCACATTGCTTTGCCATGATCATGACCACGTAACAATCCATCCACTGAAAACTTCCTTTAGGTTAGATTGGATTTGAAAATTTAGGGTTAGGTCTCCGCCGAACTCATCTCGGACTGACCGAATTGTAGAAATCGGTCTCACCGATTTGGCTTAGGCCATAGCACATGCATTTTCGGTCCGACCGAAAATTGCAAATCGGTGTGACCGAGTTTGATTCTTTGTGAAACCCTAGCAGTCTCAGTGCCACCGAACTGTGACTCGGTCTGACCGAGTTCACTGGTTTAGGTTCCAAAAGCTGCTTTGGTATCACCGAGTTTATCAAATCGGTAGCTCCTAAATGCTTTCTGTGGAGAACTAAAACTAAGTTTTTAAGTCATCTTTTTTGCAAAAACTCTGCACTTTATGATGCTCATTGTCGGTGTCAAAACCGGCGGATCTCAGGTAGGGGGTCCCGAACTGTGCGTCTAGGCCGGATGGTAACAGGAGGCAAGGGACACGAAGTTTTACCCAGGTTCAGGCCCTCTCGATGGAGGTAAAACCCTACGTCCTACTTGATTAATATTGATGATATGGGTAGTACAAGAGTAGATCTACCACGAGATCGGAGAGGCTAAACCCTAGAAGCTAGCCTATGGTATGATTGTTGTTGTGTATGTTGTCCTACGGACTAAAACCCTCCGGTTTATATAGACACTGGAGAGGGTTAGGGTTACACAAAGTCGGTTACAATGGTAGGAGATCTACATATCCGTATCGCCAAGCTTGCCTTCCACGCCAAGGAAAGTCCCTTCCGGACACGGGATGGAGTCTTCAGTCTTGTATCTTCATAGTCCAGGAGTCCGGCTGAAGGTATAGTCCGGCCATCCGGACACCCCCTAATCCAGGACTCCCTTAGTAGCCCCCGAACCAGGCTTCAATGAAGATGAGTCCGGCGCGTAGATTGTCTGCGGCATTGCAAGGCGGGTTCTCCTCCAAATTCCATGTACCTGTTGAATAAAGTCCGGTTTCTTGTAGATGTTGTGCTCCTTGGCTTCTACGCCCAATAATGGCCGCTTCCCACGTGTCAAACGAATATGAAAAGTTTGAGTGTTTTTACATTCACACCCCTAGCCGCGTAAATGAGCCGACCTATTTAAGGGGACGAGGATTTAGATCCAAACCACATCTTCCCCCTTCGCGAGTGTTCATCAGAGCGCATCCGACAAAGGTCCATTCCACCATGGCCAGCCGTCGCGACTCCTCCTCTCGCCCTTCCAGCCCTCAGCCTGGATATTGGGAGAGATGATCCATCCCGCATAGCGAGCTAGTGACGCTCCAGACCAAGGGATTTCTCCCGCCGGCCTATATGGTCCCGGTTCGAGCCGGCCTTGCCATCTATAATGGCGGAGAGCAAGCGGAGAGTGCCCCTAATCCCTCCAAAGGAGAGAGGGTGTGCCTCGTCCCTTATTTAATAAGGGGCTCGGATTTCCAATCCATCAATTTCTCCGGGGGCTCCTGGAGTTCTATGGCCTCCAGCTACACAATCTCACGCCTGCCTCCGTATTGCATATCGCGGGCTTCGTAGCCCTCTGCGAGCTGTTTTTGGGTATCGAGGCTCATTTCGGGCTATGGAAAAGGTTATTCTGCCTTGTGCCCCGCTCTAAGGAGGGGTCAATGTATCAAGTGGGCGGAGCCGAAGTGTGGCGCATCGCCGGGACCGGATACCTGTCCGGAACCCCAAAGAAGGCGTCCGAAGACTGGCCCTCGGAATGGTTTTATATAGAAGACGTCCCGCTGCCGGATCCTGTCTGGATCGGCCTCCCTGAATTTGATAGTGCTCCCTTAAAGAAGAGCCTAAGCTGGCATCCATGGAGCCCTCAGAGGGAAAGTGACAGGGACATCATTTACTTGATGGGCCGAATAAGATTGTTAGCCCATTCTGGACTAACCATGATCGGGGTTATGGCCGAATGCATTATGCGGGGGGTGCAACCACTTCATGTGGGACTTCAACAGGGAGGACGACGCCACCCGCTACGGTTGTAAGGGGCCGGATTCAGCTGCCGCTCTACTAAAGATCTTGTCCACTTTGTATAAGGGAGAAGAGGAGGAATTTCTCCGTGTCAACCCACAGGGTGGATTCTCTATGCACAATCCCCCAAGCTGGGTAAGCGGTTGTATTTACTTGCCCATCTGTTTTGTAATCCCATTGTTAAATATTCAGTCTGACGACTTCAACGCAGGAACTGCGCCGGGCTGTTAAGGAAATAAGCAGCCCTCCTCCACAACCCGAGGACCCAGGACGGTCCCTCGACCCGGCCTCTCAAGAGGATCCGGACATATATGTGGAGCTGATTGATGGAGTGTTCCATCAATTGAGCAAGGACAACGCCTTGGTGGCCATTATGGCCGATTACCCAGGGCTAATCCCGGCCTCCCAGGTAACTGAGATCGAAGTCCCAGTACCCCGAATAGGTGTCCGCCCTCTCGTGTTTTCAGTTTCCTGATTACAACCGAACTTTGCAGGGGAGGTTTTTAAGGCGGAAGGCCGAACCTGCGGCGACAAGCCAACGAGGGGCCGCAGGGCCCCATGGGCAGAAAAGAAGTGCAGTCCGGACCGAGGCGTCAGCGCAAAGGTATGGCGCC
Organism: Triticum aestivum; assembly: GCF_018294505.1. Lineage (NCBI taxonomy): Eukaryota > Viridiplantae > Streptophyta > Magnoliopsida > Poales > Poaceae > Triticum > Triticum aestivum. Next base: position 28,297,701 of record NC_057806.1, on the reverse strand, counting down.
CCCTTATCCCAGGTGTTATACCTTCGAGGCACATTGACACTCATGCTCTCTTCAGGACAAAGAGACCTCGCCGGACTATATCCGGAGAGGCTGCCAATCGCGCCTCCACCAGCCAGGCTCCGAAGCCTGGTCCAGAGGCGGAGGCGAACGCAAGGCGCGCGCCAGACGCTCCTCCGACGGAGGATGTGGACGGGTTGTCTGCCACCAACTCTGAGGTGGAGAGTGCCATGAACCACAGGCGTCGCCGGACAATTCTTCACGACGCTTGTTTCTCCCAAGGGGCGTTAGATGCCTTCAACTCGGGAGATGCGTACCTCCGTGCCGCTCAAAATGGTCTAGCCAGAGCCACGGAGCAATATGTAAAAGACATACGGGTAAGAAAATTTTGGTAATTATATATATATATACCAGTAGCCCCCGAGACTTGAAACAGTTAGAATAACTGATTTAAGGATCATTTGTTATGCAGGTTCTTACAGAAAAGAATTCCCTACTGTCCAAGGAGCTGGAAGAGTGCAAAGCCCAACTTGAGGCCGCACTAGCCGCGGCAGGGGAGCCCAAGGAGACCCCCTCTGGTAATATACACTTCGAAAGATAAGTATTTTGCGAAGCATGGCATGGGTGCGAATCTGACAAATGAAATTGCAGATGGCGCCAGATTGAATCCGGAAAGGCAACACCTCCTACGCCAGCTAAAGGCTGGTGAGAAGGTGCTGACAAAGGTGAGGCGGGAGAAGAACGATCTCCAAGATGCCAACACCAAGCTGGGCGTCGAGTTTAAAGATGTTCGTGCCCAGCTGTCAGACTCCGTGAAGGAGAATCAGCGGCTTCGGCGTGACATATTTAGTAAGTGCTTGAACGAACCTTTGAAAGAAAGTTCGGCGGGGAAGTCGAGTAACAGAGCAATGTCTGTAGGTGTGCTAACAGGTCGTCCTGCAGAGGAGATGCCCGGTTCTACGGGTGACCTTCTTCCCGAGCTCTCGCAACTGCTCGATCGAGTTCGGCAGGCGATGCAAGGCGTCGCCCAGGCCCTGTGGCCATCCGTCTCCATGCCCGAAGGTCTTGGAGAGCTTGCGGAGAAGCTAAAGGGAGCACGGCGGTGCTTCCGATTGTGGAAGATATCGGCCTGCCGTCAAGGCGCTAGGGAGGCCTGGGCCATGGTGAAGACGCAGTACGCAAAGGCTGACCCCAACCACATGGCCGAGGTCGGTCCTGTAGGGCCCGATGGGAAGGAGATCCCTGTAAGCTTAGTATACGGCCAAGTAGAGTTGGCCGCAAAGTATTCCCAGCAGGACTGTAAATTAGACAGCCTGTTAGATGGTATTGAAGAGGAATACAATCAGTCAAAATGACTATGTAATTTAATTGACATTTATAATGCCTTCTAGCCGGATTGTAGATCATTTGTCATGGCCGACCTTTTCGCTTCAGCCTCGGGACCTGACGGTCCGGAGTGTGTCCGAATTCCCATGCGGTTATATAGGAACCGGGGAATGCATGGAGACCAGGCGTAGGGGTCATTAGTGCGTGAACAGACAAGTGCCCGACTAGTTATGTTATATTACATGGTTAGTAAGAAACATCTTCCAGGGAGAATAGTTCCGTTAGGGGTTCCTTTCCCTGGGAGGCATGCCCTAAGGTGCATGTCCATGCTGCGAAAAGAAACGCAGGAAAAACATCTGGGGGCGTATAGATAAAAATAAAAAAAGATCATCTTTAGTTCACCGACCGAATATTCCCTTAAGAACGCTAGCTTTCGGCTTCACCCAGTCTGAGGTACACGTCCGGCTGACCCGGCAGTAACAATCGCAGAGGTGCTCCCTTTACCACCTAGCCGAACAATCGGGAACGTAGGGGTAAGCACAGGAGCCAGGCAACCCAGCTTGGCCAAAACTTAAGTCATATCGATGCATATAATGGTGAATAAAAGGTACATGCGGAAGTGTGACACATGTGTTGGGCATGAAGCCCGTATGAATAAGCTTCTGTTTAAAGAAGCCCCCAGTTTTAATGAGCGCGGATAGCGCGTCACTTTATGAGCCTTTAAAGGCTATAAGAGAGAGAGAGAGAGAAGAAGAGAAATGTAAGACAGAAAATATATAAAAAATGGACAGAGGAAGGAGACGAACACAGAGTCCGGCGCTAGGCATAGAATCTTCGGAGACGGGCTGCGTTCCATGGGTTCGGCTCGAGTCGGTTATCCGATGCATCCCGCAGGCGGTACGCTCCACCAGTCAGGACTTGGTCAATTATGAAGGGACCTTCCCACTTGGGCTTGAGTTTGTCCTTTTTCTTGTCCGGTAGTCGTAGAACTAATTCGCCAACGTTGTAATTTTTGGCCCGTACTTCTCTGCTTTGGTATCTTCGAGCCTGCTGTTGATAGAATGCGGAACGGGCTTTTGCCACGTCACGCTCCTCCTCCAATGCGTCCAAGCTGTCCTGCCGATCGAGCTCGGCTTCTCTTTCTTCGTACATGCGCACTCGAGGTGAGTCATGAATTATGTCGCAAGGCAAAACTGCCTCTGCGCCGTACACCATAAAGAATGGTGTGTATCCGGTGGTGCGATTCGGCGTGGTCCGCAGCCCCCAGAGTACGGAGTCGAGCTCCTCTACCCAGTGCGTGTTAGATTCCTTGAGGGACCGCACTAATCTGGGTTTGATGCCGCTCATGATAAGACCATTTGCACGTTCGACCTGGCCGTTAGTTTGTGGGTGATAGACGGAAGCATAATCGAGCTTGATGCCCATGTTTTTGCACCAGAGTTTTACCTCGTCGGCCGTGAAGTTCGTGCCGTTATCAGTGATGATGCTGTGGGGGACGCCGTAACGGTGTACAACCCCGGATATAAAGTCTATCACCGGTCCGGATTCGGCCGTCTTAACAGGCTTGGCTTCTATCCATTTGGTGAACTTATCCACCATGACCAGTAAGTATTTTTGCTTGTGGGTTCCGCCTTTAAGGGGTCCAACCATGTCAAGCCCCCAGACCACGAAGGGCCAAGTAATGGGGATAGTTTGGAGGGCGGTGGGTGGCATATGGCTTTGGTTTGCAAAGAGCTGGCAACCGGTGCATCGTTGGACTAAGTCCTGAGCGTCTGCCCGGGCCGTCGGCCAATAAAAGCCCGTACGGAAGGCCTTGCTTACAAGGGACCGAGCTGCAGCGTGATGACCGCCGAGTCCGGCATGAATTTCAGCCAGGAGGTTCCGCCCCTCCTCTTCGGAGATGCACCTTTGAAGGACTCCGGTAGTGCTTTTCTTATAAAGCTCTCCCTCATGGACTCTGTAGGCTTTGGATCGCCGCACTATGCAGCGTGCCTCATTTTGGTCCTCGGGGAGTTCCTGCCTAGTAAGGTAGGCGAGGAATGGTTCTGTCCACGGGGCGATGACGGCCATTATTACGTGGGCTGAAGGTGTTATTTCATTGGCAGAGCCTCCGATTGTGTCAGGATGTTCGGTGTCGGGCAGTGCGGTTGGGTCCGGGCTGTTATTGTTCGGCTCCCCTTCCCATACTACGGATGGCTTGAACAGCCTTTCCAAGAAGATGTTGGGGGGGACTACATCGCGTTTTGCGCCGATGCATGCCAGGACATCTGCCGCCTGATTATTTTCCCGGGCTATATGGTGAAATTCAAGCCCCTCGAACCGAGCTGACATTTTTAGGATGGCGTTGCGGTAAGCTGCCATTTTTGGATCCTTGGCATCGAAGTCTCCATTTATTTGGGATATTGCGAGGTTCGAGTCCCCGCGCACCTCTAGGCGTTGAATGCCCATGGATACTGCCATCCGGAGACCATGTAAAAGGGCCTCATATTCGGCTGCATTGTTGGAGTCCGTGTACATAATCTGGAGTACGTATTGAACTGTGTCTCCTGTGGGGGACGTCAAAACGACGCCGGCCCCCAGTCCGGCCAACATCTTGGAGCCGTCGAAATGCATGATCCAATTTGAATATGTGCCGTACTCTTTAGGGAGTTCGGCCTCCGTCCATTCTGCGACGAAGTCGGCCAAGACTTGCGACTTGATGGCTCGCCGTGGCTTATAAGTTATGTCGAACGGGAGGAGCTCAATGGCCCATTTTGCAATCCGGCCCGTTGCGTCACGGTTGTTTATAATATCGTTAAGTGGTACTTCCGAGGCTACTGTTATTGAACACTCTTGAAAGTAGTGTCGTAGCTTCCGGGATGCCATGAATACCGCGTACGCAATCTTTTGATAATGCGGGTACCGTGATTTGCAGGGAGTGAGGACAGTGGACACATAATAGACCGGCTTTTGAAGGGGGAATTTGTGTCCGTCCGCTTCTCGTTCGACGACGAGCACTGCGCTTACAACCTGATGTGTTGCTGCAATGTATAATAGCATTGGTTCGCCAATGTTTGGCGCGGCCAGGACTGGGTTTGTTGCCAGTATGGCTTTTATTTCGTCGAGTCCGGCCGTGGCTGCATCCGTCCATTTGAAGTGTTCGGTGCGCCGAAGGAGGCGGTAAAGGGGTAGGGCCTTTTCTCCCAAGCGGGAGATAAAGCGGCTTAGAGCCGCCACGCATCCGGTTAACTTTTGTATTTGTTTGAGGTCCTTTGGGATATCCAGTTGCGACAGAGCTCGGATCTTGGCTGGATTTGCTTCAATTCCTCTACCGGATACAATGAAGCCCAAGAGCTTTCCGGCTGGAACGCCGAAAACGCATTTTTCCGGGTTGAGCTTGATGTCGTATGTTCGGAGGTTATCAAATGTGAGCCTCAAGTCGTCTACTAGAGATTCAACATGTCTTGTTTTGACGACCACATCATCTACATATGCCTCCACTGTTTTGCCGATCTGGCTTGCCAGACATGTCTGAATCATGCGCTGATATGTTGCGCCGGCGTTTTTGAGCCCGAAGGGCATCGTGTTGAAGCAGAATGGGCCGTATGGTGTGATAAATGCCGTTGCGGCTTGGTCTGGTTCTGCCATCTTGATTTGATGGTAGCCGGAATATGCGTCGAGGAAACACAACGAATCGTGTCCTGCGGTAGCGTCGATAATTTGATCGATGCGGGGGAGGGGGAAGGGATCCTTTGGGCAAGCCTTGTTAAGGTCTTTAAAATCAACACACAGGCGCCAGGATTTGTCCTTCTTTGGTACCATCACCAGGTTTGCTAGCCAGTCCGGATGTTTTATATCTCTGATGAATCCGGCCTCCAATAGCTTTGCTAGCTCCTCTCCCATGGCCTGTCTCTTAGGTTCGGAAAAACGCCGAAGAGCCTGTTTGACAGGTTTGAATCCTGTTTGGATATTTAAGCTGTGCTCGGCCAGCCTGCGTGGGATTCCTGGCATGTCTGAAGGGTGCCAGGCGAAAATGTCCCAGTTCTCTCGTAGGAACTCTCGCAGTGCGGCGTCTACATCAGGGTTTAACTGTGCCCCGATGGAAGCTGTTTTATTGGGGTCCGTTGGATGGACTTGGAATTTGACTATTTCGTCCGCCGGTTTAAAGGAGGTGGACTTGGATCTTTTGTCGAGTACCACATCGTCCCTATTCACCGTAGAGCGCAGCGCAGTCAGTTCCTCAGCCGCTAGGGCTTCGGATAGTGCCTCGAGGGCCAGTGCGGCTGTCTTGTTTTCGGCGCGGAGTGCTATGTCCGGATCACTAGCGAGAGTGATGATCCCGTTAGGCCCGGGCATCTTGAGCTTCATGTACCCGTAATGGGGTATTGCTTGGAAGATTGTAAACGCTTCCCGCCCTAGCAGAGCGTGATAACCGCTGCTGAACGGAGCCACATGGAACGTGACCTCTTCGGACCTGTAATTATCCGGCGTGCCGAACACCACATCTAGTGTGATTTTTCCTGTACAGCGCGCTTCCCGACTGGGGATTATTCCTCTAAAGGTTGTGCTGCTTCGCTCAATGCGGTTCCAGTCTATTTCCATTTTTTGAAGGGTTTCCTCATAAATGAGGTTCAATCCGCTGCCGCCGTCCATGAGTACCTTGGTAAGACGAAAGCCGTCCACTATTGGACTGAGGACCAATGCGGCTGGTGCTCGGGCTGTTCGGAATTTAGGTTCATCACTGGCGTTAAAGGTAATAGCCGTGTCACTCCATGGGTTTATTGTTGCTACTTGGTAGACTTCGGCAAGGCTGCGGAGTGTCCTTTTTCGCATATTATTTGATGCGAAAGTCTCGAAGACTGTTAATACCGTATTGGTGTCTCTGGGGTGGCTTTCTGTGGCCTCCGGAATTAGGAGATTTTCGCCAATTTTGGCCACCTGCCGGAGTATCCAACATGCTCTGAGGCTGTGAGTTGGTGTGGCGTCCTCTGTACTGTGAATTTTACAGGGTCCATTGAGCCATCCTTCCAGTACGGTTCCATGCCCTGTAGAGGGTTTTTGCTTTTTAGTGCTTGACCCGGGTGTCTGGTGATGATGCACCCTTTTATTTCGGACTGGGTTTGTATTCAGGGCCGGATTGTCCCAAAATTTGATTTCGGTTTTCCAGGCGCTTTCCATCGCACAGTACTTTCGTACAATGGACGCCAAGTCAGCGAAGTGTGTAATATCACGGCGACTTATGGCGTTGAGTATTCCCTTGTCCGTGCAATTATTGCAGAAGATTGAGATTGCGTCTTCCTCGCGGCAGTCCCTTAGCCTGTTCTTAACCAGGAGGAATCTGGCCCAGTAATGATGTACTGTTTCATCGGGCTCTTGCCTGATTTTGGATAGATCGCTTATGTTGGGGTGGGTGGGTGGAATTAAATCCGAAGCCTCACCCCATCTGAGGCTCAGAGGCCGAGGAATTTCCGAACTCGAAAATTTGGATTCCTGGATGTTGTCCAATGAATCCAGCCCGTCGCCTGACTCTAAGTTCAGGTCTTGAGTGATATCCTCCCCTCCGCGGGTATCCGGCTTGGAGGGATCGGGAATCCGGACGTAGCGAGTCCTTAAGATAGATGAAGGGTCGCCGCACTGTCCCTCTACCACGGCAACGTGATGGGTGACTTGGGGAGAGTTAATCTCTCTCAGATCGGGTTTAGGCCCAATCTGGTCGTAATCCGTAGCGACTCCCAGGGCGGCGAAGCGATCCAAGAGCTCGTTTATGGAGGAGAGCTCCATTGGATCTAACTGCTCGGCGAGTTCCGAGCTGACATGAAGATTGTTTTCGATGGCTCGAGAGGTCATCGTCGGCGCAGAAGCCGAACAGGCGGTCATAAGAAAACCACCTAGCCGGAGGGTTTGGCCGACAGCCAAAGCTCCCTTAGCAACGGTGCCGTCTTTAAAGACGGGGCGAGGCATCCTTCCTGATGGCGACGACACAGAGGAACTCTCAATGAAAGCACCAATGTCGGTGTCAAAACCGGCGGATCTCGGGTAGGGGGTCCCGAACTGTGCGTCTAGGCCGGATGGTAACAGGAGGCAAGGGACACGAAGTTTTACCTAGGTTCGGGCCCTCTCGATGGAGGTAAAACCCTATGTCCTGCTTGATTAATATTGATGATATGGGTAGTACAAGAGTAGATCTACCACGAGATCGGAGAGGCTAAACCCTAGAAGCTAGCCTATGGTATGATTGTTGTTGTGTATGTTGTCCTACGGACTAAAACCCTCCGGTTTATATAGACACCGGAGAGGGTTAGGGTTACACAAAGTCGGTTACAATGGTAGGAGATCTACATATCCGTATCGCCAAGCTTGCCTTCCACGCCAAGGAAAGTCCCTTCCGGACACGGGACGGAGTCTTCAGTCTTGTATCTTCATAGTCCAGGAGTCCGGCTGAAGGTATAGTCCGGCCATCCGGACACCCCCTAATCGAGGACTCCCTCACTCATCCACTCTACCTCATGTACATCTATTCACATGGTTTGCTGTTAGTGATTGCCAAGATGTCTGACCAGAGTGACAGTCAGAACATATCTGAAGAACATGTAAATTGAGTGAGGGTTCATATCCCTCAAGCAGCTATGATGAGGGCAGTAGAAGCACACCTAGTAGCTTGCCCAAGGCAGCCACTAGAGCAAGGAAGAAGAATACCTCAGACTTTGAGGATGAAGATTATGTGGCTGTTGAGGATGAGGCCACCTCAAAGAAGAAAGTGCTGAAGAAGGAATATGGCTCAACTGCTACAACAAGGCCAGGGATGCACAAGAAGGCACCTGCCAAGAGAGTGCCAACATCCAAGCCTAGGAAACCAGCCTTGGAAGAAACTATGGAGTTCACTCTTGAACCCAAAGAGGCTGGAGAAGGCAAGAAGAGAAAAGAGAGGGTCAAGAAGAGCATTGCCAGAGTCCTAGGGAGATCATCCATGTTTAAGGATCCAGCAGAAGAAGAGGAAGAAGAAGAGGATGCTCCAACACCCAAAACTCAGAAGCTTATGGGAGATGCTATCAAGTCAGGGGCTGCAACATCAAAGCCCAAGTCTGCTCCCAAAGCTCAAGCTTAGAAGTCAAAGCCCAAGAGGAACACTAAAAGTATTCCTGCAGAAGAGAAGAACAAGGCCCCAGTGCCTCAAGCTGAATAAGAGGATGATGAGTCTCTTGTTTTGAGGAAATTGAAACCCAAGATCCCAGACCACAATGATGCTCATCCAGTGGCTGAAGACATGCACATCAGAAAAGATGCTGGACTGAGATTGTGGAGACAGTCTGATCCCTATGCTCTGAGGAGAAGGACTGCAGTTGATTGTTGATTATAGATTTCATATCAAAGAACAACAAGACTTCTATGAGACAATTTTGCTTGACAAGAAGCCCATTGTTTGTGACATGAGATGGGTTGATTGGGAATACATCAAGGAGAATGAAGATCACTTTCCAGGAGTATATCAGAACTTCAAAGCATGTGGAGTAGATGAGTTTGTTGGACAGAAGCTCACAAAATGGAATGATGAGCTAATCATGTAGTTTTACTCCACTGCTCACGTTTACCCAGATGGGAAGATCATATGGATGTCTGAAGGTACTAGGTACCAGTCCACTGTTGAGGAATGGGCCAAGCTAATCAATGCCCCAGAGGAACATGAGGATGACTTGGATGTGTATGCCAAGAAGAAGAAAGACCACGACTCCATGGCAAACATGTACAAAGAGATCCCAGATAAAGCTTTGGAGACTCACAAGCTTGGATCAGTACATTACTTGTTGTCTGGTCTGCCTACCATCAATACCATCCTAAGGCACACATTGCTACCCAAGTCTGGAGATCACAAGATGGTTAGAGGACATTCCATCAACTTGCTGCAAATCTTTGATGTCCCTCAAAAGTTCAAAGTCATGAGTCTGATTGTAGAGACAATCAAGAGGACAGTTGCTGATCAAAAGAGAAGTTGTGGGTATGCTCCACATATTCAGGAGCTCATCAACTCCAAGATGGGCACAGGAACATACTTGTTGGACAAAGAGCACTTACCCTTGCTTATAGAATTTGAAGATAATGAAGTTGTCATGAATGAGAATGAACCGTCATCATCTCAATCACAAGAGAAGAGAGCTAAAGCTCACGCTGAGAAAGCTGCCAAGATGCCTAGTTTAGAGGAAGCATCTCAAGTTTTCCTGAAGAGAAAGCAAGATCAGCTTGCATATCTGATCCAATATACTTTGAGGATTGAGAAGGGCATGGACACCCCGACTCAGAATCAGGAGAACTTGGAGAGGATTGTTGAGACAAAATTTTATGATCTTGACCTCAAGGTAACTGAGATACAGACTGCAGTTGAGCAGCTCCGGGAGGAAGTGATACGTCTCCAATGTATATATAATTTTTGATTGTTCCATGCTATTATATTATCTGTTTTGGATGTTTAATGGGCTTTAACATACCTTTTTATATTATTTTTGGGACTAACCTATTAACCGAAAGCCCAGTGCAAATTGCTGTTTTTTTTGCCTATTTCAGTGTTTCGCAGAAAAGGAATATCAAACGGAATCCAAACGGAATGAAACCTTCGCGAGGATCTTTTTTTGGAACAAACGTGATCTAGGAGACTTGGAGTGGACGTCAAGGAAGCAGCGAGGCAACCACGAGGTAGGAGGGCGCACCCAGGTGGGCCAGGCGCGCCCCCACCCTCGTGGGCCCCTCACAGCTCCACCGACCAATTTCTTTCGCCTATATATACTCTTATACCCTGAAACCTTCGGGGAGAGCCACGAAACACATTTTCCACCACCACAACCTTCTGTACCCATGAGATCCCATCTTGGGGCCTTTTCCGGCGATCTGCCGGAGGGGGATTCGATCATGGAGGGCTTCTACATCAACACCATAGCCTCTCCGATGATGTGTGAGTAGTTTACCACAGATCTTCGGGTCCATAGTTATTAGCTAGATGGCTTCTTCTCTCTCTTTGGATCTCAATACAAAGTTCTCCTCGATCTTCTTGGAGATCTATTCGATGTAACTCTTTTTGCGGCATGTTTGCCGAGATCCGATGAATTGTGGGTTTATGAACTTGATTATCTATGAATATTATTTGATTCTTCTATGAATTCTTATATGCATGATTTGATATATTTGCAAGTCTCTTCGAATTATCAGTTTGGTTTGGCCTACTAGATTGATCTTTCTTTCAATGGGAGAAGTGCTTAGCTTTGGGTTCAATCTTGCGGTGCTCGATCCCAGTGACAGAAAGGGAAATGAAACATATTGTATTGTTGCCATCGAGGATAGAAAGATGGGGTTTATATCATATTGCTTGAGTTTATCCCTCTACATCATGTCATCTTGCCTATAGCGTTACTCCGTTCTTATGAACTGTACTCTTGATGCATGCTGGATAGCGGGCGATGTGTGGAGTAATAGTAGTAGATGCAGAATCGTTTTGGTCTACTTGTCACGGACTTGATGCCTATATTCATGATCATTACCTTACATATCATTATAACTGAGGGAGTCCTGGATTAGGGGGTATCCAGACAGCCCGGTTATATCCTTTGGCCGGACTGTTGGACTATGAAGATACAAGATTGAAGACTTCGTTCCGTGTCCGGATGGAACTCTAGTTGGCGCACTACTAGGAAAAGGGCTACTAATGGCGCATCTCTGGTGCGCCATTAGTATCATGCCACTAGTATTTTTTACTAATGGCGCACCACAGGTGCGCCATTAGTATCTGGTATACTAATGGCGCACCACTGGTGCGCCATTAGTATAGGCCACAGTGCGCCATTAGTATAGGCCACTGGTGTGCCATTAGTATAGGCCACTGGTGGGCCATTAGTATTTTTGAATTTTGAAGGCGGGAAAATAGTAGTGGCGCACCGTCTAACCCCCACCGTGCACCATTGCTATTTTTGAATTTTGAATTTGGATCTGGATTGTGATTTTTTTGCCCATTTTTGCCCGTTTTTTGGCACGATATTATTTCAAATTTTGTTCCTGTTTTTGGATCTTGTACATTCTTTTGCCGTGTTCTTTTGCCGGAGAGGAGTTCGCCGGAGAGGAGGAGAAGGTCACCGGAGAGGCGCTCGCCTACATCACCGGAGAGGAGGAGGAGGAGTTCGCCGGAGAGGAGGAGGTCACCGGAGAGGAGTTCACTAGAGCATCGGAGAGGAGGATGGAGAAACCATGAGGGGATGGGATGAGAGGAGGGAGGAGGAGCTCACCAGAGAGGAGGGAGGAGGAGCTCACCGGAGAGAAGGGAGGAGAAACTGTGAGGGGAGGGGAGGGGAGGAGAGGAGGAAGGAGGAGGTCGTCGGAGAGGAGGAGGAGGTCGCCAGAGAGGAGGAGGTCGCCGGAGAGGAGGAGGGTAGTATGGTGGAGGAGAGAAGGGAAGATGGAGTGGATGTGAGGAGGAGATGGAGTGGAGGAGAGGTGGAGTGGAGGAGAAGAATGAAGAGGTAAGGAGGAGAGGACCACGCCCAGCCATATATATGGCATAGTAATGGCGCACCGCGGGCAGGTGCGCCATTACTAACTTTTTTTTTATTTTTTTGATTTATTTTGAATTTTGAAGGCGGGAAGATACTAATGGCGCACCATGGGCAGGTGCGCCATTAGTAACTTTTTATTTTTATTTTTTTGACTTATTTTGAATTTTGAAGGCGGGAAGATAGTAATGGCGCACCATGGGTAGGTGCGCCATTAGTAAGTTTGATTTTTTTTGAATTTTTTGCCTCTCCAGATCTTAAAAGCCCCGTATCTTTTTTCTGTTAGGTTTTTGAGGATTTTGAAAATGTTTAACGGGGATCCCCCGTTAAATTCGGATGTAACTTTTCGAGTAGATGATTTTTCATATAAAAAACTTTTTCATCCGAGTTCGTACGCAAAAGTTTTGCCCATTTTACAAATTCTCGAGAGATTTTGCAAATAAAGTCGAAATTCATATTTGTAAATTTTCACAACAACTAGACCACATATCACATGGGAAACTTATTTTCTTTTATTGTTTTGACATTTCCATCATTTTTTTATTTTTTTTAAAACTGAAAAGGCGGTCCACCGGGGGGGGGGGTGCATTCGGTGGAAGTGGTGGCCAAGTTACTAATGGCGCACCGTAGCATGGTGCGCCATTACTAGTTCAACTAGTAATGGCGCACCACTCCCACGGTGCGCCATTAGTAGTTTTGAAAAAAATTATTTTTTTTTACTAATGGCGCACCGTGGATGTGGTGCGCCATTAGTATTTGGACACTAATGGCGCACCAACACATGATGCGCCATTAGTATATAGTAATGGCGCACCACATGTCTAGTGCGCCATTAGTGTCAATTCCATCTATAGCCCTTTTCCTAGTAGTGGCGTGGAAGGCAAGCTAGGCAATACGGATATGTATATCTCCTCCTTTGTAACCGACCTTGGGTAACCCTAGCCCCCTCCGGTGTTTATATAAACCGGAGGGTTTTAGTCCGTAGGACAACATACAATCATACCATAGGCTAGCTTTTAGGGTTTAGCCTCTCCGATCTCGTGGTAGATCAACTCTTGTACTACTCATATTATCAAGAATAATCAAGCAGGACGTAGGGTTTTACCTCCATCAAGAGGGCCCGAACCTGGGTAAAACATCGTGTCCCCTGCCTCCTGTTACCATCCGCCTTAGACGCACAGTTCAGGACCCCCTACCCGAGATCCGCCGGTTTTGACACCGACATTGGTGCTTTCATTGAGAGTTCCTCTGTGCCGTCGCCGTAAGGAAGGATGCCTCGTCTCGTTGTTAAAAACAACATTACCGCTGGGGGAGCCCTGGCTGTCGGCCAAACTCTCCGGCTAGGCAGTTTCATCATGACCGCCCGTTCGGCTGCTACGCCGATGATGACTTCTCGGGTCATCGAAAACAGCCTCCACATCGGCTTGGAATTCGCCGAGCAAATGGATCCAATGGAGCTCTCTTCCCTAAACGAGCTCTTGGATCGCATCGCTGCCTTGGGAGTCGCTACAGACTATGATTAGATTGGGCTTAAACCCGATCAAAGGGAGATTAACTCTCCACGGGTCACCCATCATGTTGCGGTGGTGGAGGAACAATGCGGCGATTTTTCCTCTATCTTGAAGACTAACTATGTCCGGATTCCTAAGCTCTCCGAGCCGGATACCCGTTTATAGGAGGACATCACCCAAGCCCTGAACCTAGAGTCAGGCAGCGGGCCAGACTTATCGGGCAACATCCCGGAATCTGAACTTCCAAGATTGGAAACACCTCGGCCCCTGGGTCTCAGATCGGGTAAGGGTTCGAACTCAAATACACCCACCCACCCAGACATAAACAATCTTTCCCACATCAGGCAAGAGCCCCATGAAACAGTACATCATTACTGGGCCAGATTCCTCCTTGTGATGAACAAGGTTAAGGACTGCCGCGAGGAAGACGCAGTCTCATTTTTCTGCAATAACTGCACGGACAAGGGAATCCTTAACGCCATAAGTCGTCGTGACATATCACGCTTCACCGACTTGGCGTCCATAGTACGAAAGTACTGTGCGATGGAAAGTGCCTGGAAAACCGAAATGAAATTTAGGGATAATCCGGCTCTGAATATACACCTAGTTGATACGTCCATTTTGCATCATGCTTTTATATCGATATTTATTGCATTATGGACTGTTATTTCACTTTATGTCACAATACTTATGGCTATTCTCTCTTATTTTACAAGGTTTACATAAGGAGGGAGAATGCCGGCAGCTGGAATTCTAGGCTAGAAAAGGAGCAAATATTAGAGACCTATTCTGCGCAACTCCAAAAGTCCTGAAACTCCACGGAACATCTTAAAATAAATAAAGAAAAATCCTCGCCAAAGATGAAGGCCAGGGAGCCCACACCCTGCTCACGAGGGTGGGGGGCGCCCCCCTAGGGCGCGCCCCTACCTCGTGGGCCCCCTGGTGGCTCTCCCACGTCCATCTTCTCCTATATGAAGTCTTTCGATGAGAAAAAAATAGCAAGGAACTTTTCGGGACGAGACTCCGCCGCCACGAGGCGGAACCTTGGCGGATCCAATCTAGAGCTCCGGCAGAGCTGTTCTGCCGGGGATACTTCCCTCCGGGAGGGGGAAATCATCACCATCGTCATCACCAACGCTCCTCTCATCGGGAGAGGGCAATCTCCATCAACATCTTCACCAGCACCATCTCATCTCCAAACCCTAGTTCATCTCTTGTATCCAATTCTTGTCTCAAAGTCCGGGATTGGTGCTAGTAGGTCGCTAGTAGTGTTGATTACTCCTTGTAGTTGATGCTAGTTGGTTTATTTGGTGGAAGATCATATGTTCAGATCCTATATGCATATTATTACCCCTCTGATTATGAACATGAATATGCTTTGTGAGTAATTATGTTTGTTCCTGAGGACAAGGGAGAAGTCTTGCTATTAGTAGTCATGTGAATTTGGTATTCGTTTGATATTTTGATAAGATGTATGTTGTCTAGCCTCTAGTGGTGTTATGTGAACGTCGACTACATAACACTTCACCATTATTTGGGCCTAGAGGAAGGCATTGGGAAGTAATAAGTAGATGATGGGTTGCTAGAGTGACAGAAGCTTAAACCCTAGTTTATGCGTTGCTTCGTAAGGGGCTGATTTGGATCCATATGTTTCATGCTATGGTTAGGTTTACCTTAATACTTTTGTTGTAGTTGCGGATGCTTGCAATAGAGGTTAATCATAAGTGGGATGCTTGTTCAAGTAAGAACAGCACCCAAGCACCGGTCCACCCACATATCAAATTATCAAAGTATCGAACGCGAATCATATGAACGTGATGAAAACTAGCTTGACGATATTCCCATGTGTCCTCGGGAGCGCTTTTCCTATTATAAGAGTTTGTTCCGGCTTGTCCTTTGCTACAAAAGGATTGGGCCACCTTGCTGCACTTTATTTACTTTTGTTACTTGTTGCTCGTTACAATTTATCCTATCACAAAACTATCTGTTACCACTTATTTCAGTACTTGCAGAGAATACCTTGCTGAAAACCGCTTATCATTTCCTTCTGCTCCTCGTTGGGTTCGACACTCTTACTTATCGAAAGGACTACGATAGATCCCCTATACTTGTGGGTCATCAAGACTCTTTTCTGGCGCCGTTGCCGGGGAGTGTAGCGCCTTTGGTAGGTGGAATTTGGTAAGGAAAAATTTATATAGTGTGCTGAAATTTACTGTCACTTGTTACTATGGAAAGTAATTCTCTGAGGGGCTTGTTCGGGGTATCTTCACCCCGTCCAGTAGAGCAAAGAGTTGCTCCTCAACCTACTGAACCTATTGAAAATGAAACTCCTTTTGAATTTCCTTCGGGTATGATGGAAAAACTGCTAGCTAACCCTTTTACAGGAGATGGAACAAAGCATCCTGATGAGCACTTAATATATGTGGATGAAGTTTGTGGATTATTTAAGCTTGCAGGTATACCCGATGATGTTGCTAAGAAGAAGGTCTTCCCTTTATCTTTGAAGGGAGACACATTGATATGGTATAGGCTATGTGATGATATGAGATCATGGGACTATAAAAGATTGAAGCTGGAATTTCATCAAAAGTATTACCCTATGCATCTTGTTCATCGTGATCGCAATTATATATATAATTTCTGGCCTCGCAAAGGAGAAAGCATCGCTCAAGCTTGGGGGAGGCTTAAATCAATGTTATATTCATGCCCCAATCATGAGCTCTCAAGAGAAATGATTATTCAAAATTTATATGCTCGGCTTTCTGATAACAATCGCACCATGCTCGATACTTCTTGTGCTGGCTCTTTTATGATGAAGACTACTGAATTCAGATGGAATTTATTGGATAGAATTAAACGCAACTCTGAAGATTGGGACCTTGACGAAGGTAAGGAGTCAGGTATGACACCTAAGTTTGATTGTGTTAAATCTTTTATGGATACCGATATTTTCCGTAAGTTTAGCACTAAATATGGACTTGACTCTGAGATAGTAGCTTCTTTCTGTGAATCTTTTGCTACTTATGTTGATCTCCCTAAGGAGAAGTGGTTTAAATATCATCCTCCCATAGAAGTAAAAGTAGCTGCACCTATTAAAGTTGAAGAAAAGACTGTCACTTATAATGATCCTATTGTTCCTACTTCTTATATTGAGAAACCACCTTTCCCTGTTAGAATAAAGGATCATGCTAAAGCTTCAACTGTTGTTCGTAAAAGCAATATTAGAACTTATACACCTCCTGAGCAAGTTAAAGTAGAACCTAATATTGCTATTGTTAAAGATCTCTTGTCTGATAATATTGATGGGCATGTTATTCAGTTCGAAGGTGAAACTGCTAGAATTGCTAAACCTTGTGATAAGATAAACATAGACCTGTGGTAGGCGTGCCTGTTATTTCTGTTAAAATAGGAGATCATTGTTATCATGGCTTATGTGATATGGGTGCTAGTGCTAGTGTTAATACCTCATGACTTATACGAAGAAATTAAGAATGAAATTGCACCTGTTGAGTTAGAAGATATTGATGTTACTATTAAACTTGCTAATAGAGATACTATTGCACCAATTGGAATTGTTAGAGATGTTGAAGTCTTGTGTGGGAAAACTAAATATCCTGCTGATTTTCTTGTTCTTGGTTCCCCACAAGATAGCTTTTTGTCCCATTATATTTGGTAGACCCTTCTTAAATACTGTCAATGCTACCATAGACTGCACAAAGAATGTTGTTACTATTGGCTTGGATGATATGGTTCATGAGTTTAATTTCTCTAAATTTAGTAAACAACATCGTGAGGAAGAATTACCTAGTAAGGATGAAATTATTGGTCTTGCTTCTATTGCCGTACCTCCTAGTGATCCTTTAGAACACTATTTGCTAGACCATGAAAATGATATGTTCATGAATGAAAGAAGGGAAATAGATGAAGTATTCTTTAAACAGGAACCTATTCTGCAACACAATTTGCCTGTTGAAATTTTAGGGGATCCTCCTCCACCCAAGGGTGATCCCGTGTTTGAGCTTAAACCTTTGCCTGATAATCTTAAATATGCTTATCTTGATGAAAAGAAGATATATCCTGTTATTATTAGTGCTAACCTTTCAGAGCATGAAGAAGAAAGATTATTGAAAACTCTGAAGAAGCATCGTGCTGCTATTGGATATACTCTTGATGATCTTAAGGGCATTAGTCCCACTCTATGTCAACATAAAATAAATTTGGAAGCAGATGCCAAACCAGTTCGTGATCCTCAACGACGTCTGAATCCTAAAATGAAAGAAGTGGTAAGAAAAGAAATACTAAAGCTTCTGGAGGCAGGTATAATCTATCCCGTTGCTGATAGTGAGTGGGTAAGTCCTGTCCATTGTGTCCCTAAGAAGGGAGGTATTACTGTTGTTCCTAATGATAAAGATGAATTGATTCCACAAAGAATTATCACAGGTTATAGGATGGTAATTGATTTCCGCAAATTAAATAAAGCTACTAAGAAAGATCATTACCCCTTACCTTTTATTGATCAAATGCTAGAAAGATTATGCAAACATACACACTATTGCTTTCTAGATGGTTATTCTGGTTTCTCTCAAATACCTGTGTCGGCTAGAGATCAATCAAAGACTACTTTTACATGCCCTTTTGGTACTTTTGCTTATAGACGTATGCCTTTTGGTTTATGTAATGCACCTGCTACCTTTCAAAGATGCATGATGGCTATATTCTCTGACTTTTGTGAAAAGATTTGTGAGGTTTTCATGGACGACTTTTCCGTCTATGGTTCCTCTTTTGATGATTGCTTGAGCAATCTTGATCGAGTTTTGCAGAGATGTGAAGAAACTAATCTTGTCTTGAATTGGGAAAAGTGCCACTTTATGGTTAATGAAGGTATTGTCTTGGGGCACAAAGTTTCTGAAAGAGGTATTGAAGTTGATAAAGCCAAGGTTGATGCTATTGAAAAGATGCCATGTCCCAAGGACATCAAAGGTATAAGAAGTTTCCTTGGTCACGCCGGATTTTATAGGAGGTTCATTAAGGACTTCTCAAAAATTTCTCGGCCTCTGACTAATTTATTGCAAAAAGATATACCATTTGTCTTTGATGATGATTGTGTAGAAGCATTTGAAATACTTAAGAAAGCATTAGTCTCTGCACCTGTTGTTCAGCCACCTGATTGGAATTTACCCTTTGAAATTATGTGTGATGCTAGTGATTATGCTGTAGGTGCTGTTCTAGGGCAAAGAGTTGATAAGAAATTAAATGTTATTCATTATGCTAGTAAGACTCTAGACAATGCTCAAAGAAATTATGCTACTACTGAAAAAGAGCTTTTAGCAGTTGTATTTGCTTGTGATAAGTTCAGATCTTATATTGTTGATTCTAAAGTAACTATTCAAACTGATCATGCTGCTATTAAATATCTTATGGAAAAGAAAGATGCTAAACCTAGACTTATTAGATGGGTTCTCTTGCTACAAGAATTTGATTTGCATATTGTTGATAGAAAGGGAGCTGAGAACCCCGTTGCAGACAACTTGTCTAGGTTAGAAAATATTCTTGATGACCCACTACCTATTAATGATAGCTTTCCTGATGAACAATTAAATGTTATAAGTACTTCTCGTAGTACTCCATGGTATGCTGATTATGCTAATTATATTGTTGCTAAGTTTATACCACCTAGCTTCACATACCAGCAAAAGAAAAAGTTTTCTATGATTTGAGACATTACTTTTGGGATGACCCACATCTTTATAAAGAAGGAGTAGATGGTGTTATTAGACGTTGTGTACCTGAGCATGAACAGGAACAGATCCTACGCAAGTGTCATTCCGAGTCTTATGGAGGACACCACGCTGGAGATAGAACTGCACATAAGGTATTGCAATCTGGTTTTTATTGGCCTACTCTCTTCAAGGATGCCCGTAAGTTTGTCTTGTCTTGTGATGAATGTCAAAGAATTGGTAATATTAGTAGACGTCAAGAAATGCCTATGAATTATTCTCTTGTTATTGAACCGTTTGATGTTTGGGGCTTTGATTATATGGGACCTTTTCCTGCCTCTAATGGATACACACATATTTTAGTTGCTGTTGATTACGTTACTAAGTGGGTAGAAGCTATTCCAACTAGTAGTGCTGATCATAACACTTCTATTAAAATGCTTAAGGAAGTTATTTTCCCGAGGTTTGGAGCCCCTAGATATTTAATGACTGATGGTGGTTCACACTTTATTCATGGTGCTTTCTGTAAAATGCTTGCTAAATATGATGTTAATCATAGGATTGCATCTCCTTATCACCCACAGTCTAGTGGTCAAGTAGAGTTGAGCAATAGAGAGCTCAAATTAATTTTGCAAAAGACTGTTAATAGGTCTAGAAAGAATTGGTCCAAGAAACTTGATGATGCATTATGGGCTTATAGAACTGCATATAAAAATCCTATGGGTATGTCTCCGTATAAAATGGTCTGTGGAAAAGCATGTCACTTACCTCTCGAACTAGAACATAAGGCATATTGGGCTATTAAAGAGCTTAACTATGATTTTAAACTTGCCGGTGAGAAGAGGTTATTTGATATTAGCTCACTTGATGAATGGAGAACCCAAGCTTATGAAAATGCCAAGTTGTTTAAAGAAAAAGTTAAAGATGGCATGACAAAAGGATACAAAAGCGTGAGTTTAATGTAGGTGATTATGTATTGCTATACAACTCTCGTTTAAGATTTTTTGCAGGAAAACTTCTCTCTAAATGGGAAGGCCCTTATGTTATCGAAGAGGTCTATCGTTCCGGTGCCATAAAATCAACAACTTCGAGGGCACAAATCCGAAGGTGGTAAACGGTCAAAGAATCAAACATTATATCTCAGGTAATCCCATAAATGTTGAAACCAATATTATTGAAACCGTAACCCCGGAGGAATATATAAGAGACACTTTCCGGAATGTTTCAGACTCCGAAAAGGAATAGGTATGTGGTACGGTAAGTAAACCGACTCCAAAACAATTTTTAAGGCAATATTTCTCCATTTTGGAATATTTAGAAAAATAGAAAAATAAGTAGCAGTCCGGGAAGGACACGAGGGCCCCATGAGGGTGGTGGGCGCGCCCTACCCCCCTGGGCGCGCCCCCTACCTCGTGAGCACCTCGTGTGCCTTCCGGACTCCGTTTTCTTGCATGTTACGTATTTTGGTCGGTAAAAATTCATTATATATTCTCCCGAAGGTTTTGACTCCCGTATCACGCGAACCTCCTTTGTTCTTGTTTCGAGCTATTTTTCTGACAGATCTAGATTATCATGATGTCCCCAAGTGCTTCCAAGGACAAGTTCTTCGAGAAGGTCATCAACCCTTACCTAGCAGAGGTGCTGCAACACTGTCAAACCATTGAGATGCGTGATGGGTTGTTGCACATCTGCGATGTTGAGGGACCAAAGGGAACCGGAAGCATGGAGACGAGGCTCAAAGCAATGGAGCAACAAGTTTTCAAGTGCCAGGGGATGGTGGAGCATGGAATCAACGCTAGCCACACGATGCTCGCGGAGTTCACTAACAACTACAAGCCGGACGCCAAGAACACTGAGGAGGCCATCTTCAAACTATATGAGAAGATCGAGCACCTCCAAACCCAAATATATGACCTGCAAAACCAAAACTGTGAGTATGAATATAGATTCAAAAGAATGAGTTTGGCTGCAGATTCGAGGATTCCGGAGACTCAATCATCCTTCTATGATGGTGAACCTATGCCTTGGAAGATGGATGACAAGCCCGCATCATCAACAACACCTCCACCTTCTTCACCGACAAAGGAGATATAATCACATGGGTATGGGCACTCCCCTTGGCAACTGCCAAGCTTGGGGGAGGTGCCCCGGTATCGTATCACAATCACAACTCCTATCTTTACCGTTTTTCTTAGTTCGATCCTATTAGTAGTATCTTGATCTAGTAGAATAAAGTTTATGGCATGATCTAGTTTTGAGTTTTGCTTTATGATCTCTCTATGTAATCGAGTCCGTGAGCTATATATAATAAAGATTAGTGTTGAGTCAAGGGCTTGATTATTTTGCCATGATCTTGGGTGAATAAAAGAAAGAGAAAAAGAATAAAAAGAAACAAAAAGTTCATATTGATCTTATTGAGAGTAATGACTTCACATAGAAAGAGTATGATGATTAAAAGTTGTTGGGAGTTGGCAGACATAGCTTTGGTCATTGTTGCAATTAATAGGAAGTAATAAGGAAAGAGAGGTTTTCACATATAGATATATTATCATTGACATCTTTTATGATTGGGAGCACTCATTAAAATATGACATGCTAAAGAGTTGATGTTGGACAAGGAAGACAACGTAATGAGTTATGTCTTTCTTATATCTGAGATAAAGTATGTTGTCATGGATCCTCTAACTTGTTGAGCTTGCCTTTCCCCCTCATGCTAGCCAAATTCTCAGCACCAAGTAGAAATACTACTTGTGCTTCCAAATACCCTTAAACCAGTTTTGCCATGAGAGTCCACCATATCTACCTATGGATTGAGTAAGATCCTTCAAGTAAGTTGTCATCGGTGCAAAGCAATAAAAATTGCTCTAAATATGTATGATTGATTGGTGTGGGAGAAATAAGCTTTATACGATCTTGTGATGTGGAAGTAATAAAAGCGACGGACTGCATAATAAAGGTTCATATCACAAGGGGCAATATAAAGTGACGTTCTTTCGCATTGAGATTTTATGCATCCAACCATAAAAGCGCATGGCAACCTCTGCTTCCCTCTGCGAAGGGCCTATCCTTTATTATTATCTTCTACCTTATGCAAGAGTCATGGTGATCTTCACCTTTTCTTTTTCATTTTATCCTTTGGCAAGCTCAGCATGTTGGAAAGAACATGATATATATATATATATATCTAATTGGATGTAGGGGAGCATGAACCATTATTGTTGACATTACCCTTGAGGTAAAAGGTTGTGGGGCAAAACTATAAGCCCCTATCTTTCTCTGTGTCCGATTAAAACTCCGTAACCACAAGTATTGCGTGAGTGTTAGCAATTATGGAGGACTAAATGATAGTTGAGTATGTGGACTTGCTTTTTAGCTCTGACATAGACTCTTTCCGATGTTATGATAAATTGCAATTGCTTCAATGACTGAGATTATAGTTTGTCGGAGCCCAATAAGGTTTATGATTTATACTTTTGCATTGTGAATAGATCATCACTTGAACATAAGTAATCATATGACAAAATCTATATATGTTGCTGTTATGAGAATAATCATGATGCCTTCATGTCCGTATTTTATTTTTATCGACGCCTCTACCTCTAAACATGAGGACATATTTATTGTTATCGTCTTTTCGCTTGAGGACAAGCGAGGTGTAAGCTTGGGGGAGTTGATACGTCCATTTTGCATCATGCTTTTATATCGATATTTATTGCATTATGGACTGTTATTTCACTTTATGTCACAATACTTATGGCTATTCTCTCTTATTTTACAAGGTTTACATAAGGAGGGAGAATGCCGGCAGCTGGAATTCTGGGCTGGAAAAGGAGCAAATATTAGAGACCTATTCTGCGCAACTCCAAAAGTCCTGAAACTCCACGGAACATCTTAAAATAAATAAAGAAAAATCCTCGCCAAAGATGAAGGCCAGGGGGCCCACACCCTGCTCACGAGGGTGGGGGGCGCCCCCCCTAGGGCGCGCCCCCTACCTCGTGGGCCCCCTGGTGGCTCTCCGACGTCCATCTTCTCCTATATGAAGTCTTTCGATGAGAAAAAAATAAGAAGGAACTTTTCGGGACGAGACTCCGCCGCCACGAGGCGGAACCTTGGCGGATCCAATCTAGAGCTCCGGCAGAGCTGTTCTGCCGGGGATACTTCCCTCCGGGAGGGGGAAATCATCACCATCGTCATCACCAACGCTCCTCTCATCGGGAGAGGGCAATCTCCATCAACATCTTCACCAGCACCATCTCATCTCCAAACCCTAGTTCATCTCTTGTATCCAATTCTTGTCTCAAAGTCCGGGATTGGTGCTAGTAGGTTGCTAGTAGTGTTGATTACTCCTTGTAGTTGATGCTAGTTGGTTTATTTGGTGGAAGATCATATGTTCAGATCCTATATGCATATTATTACCCCTCTGATTATGAACATGAATATGCTTTGTGAGTAATTACGTTTGTTCCTGAGGACAAGGGAGAAGTCTTGCTATTAGTAGTCATGTGAATTTGGTATTCGTTTGATATTTTGATAAGATGTATGTTGTCTAGCCTCTAGTGGTGTTATGTGAACGTCGACTACATAACACTTCACCATTATTTGGGCCTAGAGGAAGGCATTGGGAAGTAATAAGTAGATGATGGGTTGCTAGAGTGACAGAAGCTTAAACCCTAGTTTATGTGTTGCTTCGTAAGGGGCTGATTTGGATCCATATGTTTCATGCTATGGTTAGGTTTACCTTAATACTTTTGTTGTAGTTGCGGATGCTTGCAATAGAGGTTAATCATAAGTGGGATGCTTGTTCAAGTAAGAACAACACCCAAGCACCGGTCCACCCACATATCAAATTATCAAAGTATCGAACGCGAATCATATGAACGTGATGAAAACTAGCTTGACGATATTCCCATGTTTCCTCGGGAGCGCTTTTCCTATTATAAGAGTTTGTTCCGGCTTGTCCTTTTCTACAAAAGGATTGGGCCATCTTGGTACACTTTATTTACTTTTGTTACTTGTTGCTCATTACAATTTATCCTATCACAAAACTATCTGTTACCACTTATTTCAGTACTTGCAGAGAATACCTTGCTGAAAACCGCTTATCATTTCCTTCTGCTCCTCGTTGGGTTCGACACTCTTACTTATCGAAAGGACTACGATAGATCCCCTATACTTGTGGGTCATCACTAGTCCGAAATAAAAGGGTGCACTATCATAAGACACCTGAGTTAATTAAAAATAAGCAAAAACCCTCTACAGGGGGTGGAACCGTATTGGAGGGATGGCTCAATGGACCCTGCAAAATTCATATTACAGCGGATACCATACCAACACACAACCTTAGAGCATGTTGGATACTCCGGCAGGTGGCCAAAAGCGGCGAGGATCTTCTCATCTCAGATGCCACATGGCACCATCCCAGGGATAACAATACGGTATTAACAGTCTTTGAGACCTTCGCATCAAATAATAGGCGCAAGCGAACACTCCGCAGCATTGCTGAAATCTGCCACGTGGCAGCAATAAATCCATGGAGCGACACGGCTATTACCTTCAATGCCAGTGACGAACCTAAATTCCGAACAGCCCGAGCACCAGCTACACTGGTCCTCAGTCCAATTGCGGACGGCTTTCGACTCACCAAAGTACTCATGGACGGCGGCAGTGGATTAAACCTCATCTACGAGGAAACTCTTCAAAAAATGGAAATAGACTGGAACCGCATTGAGAAAAGCAGCACAACCTTCAGAGGAATCATCCCCAGTCGGGAAGCACGCTGTGCTGGGAAAATCACACTAGATGTGGTATTCGGCACGTTGAAGAACTATAGGTCCGAAGAAATTACATTCCAACTGGCTCCGTTCAGTAGTGGATACCATGCCCTTTTAGGGCGGGAGGCGATCAGGATCTTCCAAGCCATACCCCATTACAGGTACATGAAGCTCAAAATGCCCGGGCCAAACAAAATCATCACTCTCGCTAGTGATCCGGACACAGCGCTCTGCGCCAAAAACAAAACAGCCGCATTGGCCCTCGAGGCATTATCCGAAGCCCTTTCGGCCGAGGAATTAACCGCGCTACACTCCACAGTGGACAGAGACGACGTGATACTTGACAAGAGATCCAAGTCCACCTCCTTTAAACCAGCGGACGAAATAGTCAAATTCCAAGTCCACCCAACGGACCCTACAAAAACAGCCTCCATCGGGGCACAGTTAAACCCCGCTGTCGGTGTCAAAACCGGCGGATCTCGGGTAGGGGGTCCCGAACTGTGCATCTAGGCCGGATGGTAACAGGAGGCAAGGGACACGAAGTTTTACCCAAGTTCGGGCCCTCTCGATGGAGGTAAAACCCTACGTCCTGCTTGATTAATATTGATGATATGGGTAGTACAAGAGTAGATCTACCACGAGATCGAGGATGCTAAACCCTAGAAGCTAGCCTATAGTATGATTGTTGATGTGTATGTTGTCCTACGGACTAAAACCCTCCGGTTTATATAGACACCGGATAGGGTTAGGGTTACATAGAGTCGGTTACAATGGTAGGAGATCTACATATCCGTATCGCCAAGCTTGCCTTCCACGCCAAGGAAAGTCCCTCCCGGACACGGGACGAAGTCTTAAATATTGTATCTTCATAGTCCAGGAGTCCGGCTGAAGGTATAGTCCGGCTATCCGAACACCCCCTAATCCAGGACTCCCTCAGTAGCCCCTGAACCAGGCTTCAATGACGACGAGTCTGGCATGCAGATTGTCTTCGGCATTGCAAGGCGGGTTCGTCCTCCAAGTACTTCATAGAAGATTTTGAACACGAAGATAGTGTCCGGCTCTGCAAAATAAGTTTCCACATATTGCCATAGAGAGAATAATATTTACACCAATCTAATCTGCTGACATATTCCGTAGCGTGTCACACCACGGCCAAGCCTTTATCCGAGTCATTTCATTATCCCACCTCAGCGCGTCATGCGAGGCGGTTTCCTTGGCATGTCTTGTTAAAGCAGAGATCGTGTCCCCTTATCCCGGGATTCTCATCAATACGGGCATGGGTAACCCAACCGTGCCATTGATTATGGCGCTTGAAGATAAGCGAGTTTTACTAGGCTGGTGGGTACATGTAGTTGCGTCCACCCATATAAGGGTATAAAGATCCACCTTTTCACCTACGCCTTCTTCCTCCTTCGCATATCCATTCTTGCGCACTCAAGCTCCAGCGCCCAAGTCCGCACTCCCCACCTCAACCTTCTCCAGCCATGTCCAGAGTGGGAGGCAAGTGGATGGTCTCCTCCGTCACGGAGGGACATATCAAAAAGCCGAGGAAGGTCGGATACCTGTCTAACGACATCGCGTACCGGCTCCCCGAAAAGGGGCAGCTCACCCCCACCCCTAGGCCCCATGAAAGGGTGGTGTTCCTCCCCCATTTCCTACGCGGACTGGGCTTCCCTCTCCACCCATTTGTCCGGGGCTCATGTTCTACTACGGCCTGGATTTCCACGATCTGGCCCTGAACTTCGTCCTCAACATCTCGGCGTTTATCGTCGTGTGCGAGGCCTTCCTCCGCATCCGCCTCGATTTCGGCCTATGGCTCAAGACTTTCAACGTCAAGACGAAGGTGGTGCGCAGCAACCAGGCGGAGTGCGGAGGCGCCATGGTGGGCAAGATGGCCAACGTCCTATGGCTCGAGGGCTCCTTTGTGGAGACCCTAAAGGGGTGGCAATCGGGGTGGTTTTACATCACCGAGCCGCGCGACGCCAAATGGGTCACACCCCCGAGTTCCGATCCGGACCCCCTACGCGGCTCACCTCCTGGAAGGATACGGGCCTGTCGTGGGGTAAGAAGGGAGAGCTGACTGGACTCCAAACATGCATCCAAACCCTGGTGGACAAGAAGCTCAAACTTGTCAATGTAGTCCAGGTTATGCTCATCCGCTTGATCCTCCCGTGTCAACAACGGGCTTTCAACCTGTGGGAGTTCGACCCGGCGCGGCACCAAACTCTGAGCAGGCTCTTTGACACGACGTACAAAGATGCCTGGAAGGTGCTTTTCAAGGGCGCCGAGGCTCCCGCATCCACTACTGAGGATCGCGGATTCAGTGCGCAGCGTCATGCTCTCGCGATAAGCTGTTTTTTCCTTTTACAGGGTATCAGTTTTTCATAGTTTGACTCCATGCGGGATCTAAACTTCCTTACCTTTGACAGGATTGGCAGGTGACATCTGGACAGATCAACTGTTCGGCTCCTTTGCCCGAAGGTCCAGCGGACGCTCGCTTGGCGAAGCTGCTGGTTCCGGCACCCTATGTGGTGCCGGAGAAGAAGGCCGCGAAAAAGGCCGCGGGGACTCGAAAGAGTGCCCGACGCCAGGAGGTGTCGGATCCATCATCCGATGGCTCCGAGGCGCATTCCTCCCGTGAAGACGAGGAGGAAGAAGAGGAGAGCTCTCCCCCCCAGCGGGAGGAGAGAAGAAAAGGAAGGTCGCCCTCTCTGGGGAGGCCGGAGGGTCCAAGAAGGGGAAAACCCTTCCTCCGGATTACTCCACCGACGCCGACGGCGGAGAGGAGTGGCAGCCCAGGGCCAAGCCCCTGGCAAAATTGTAAGTATCCGGATACCAGAGTAATTCATAGTATTCATTTATTGCACAACTTTCCCTTACATCGAATATGTTTATGCAGCCCACCCAAAGACCGGCTCGATGCATCGTCGAGCGGCTCACTGGATTCGTCGGATGTGAACTCGCTTCCGACGGCTTCCTCCCCCGCCCTATGGACGACACCGAAGTGTTGTCCCAGCAGGTTCCAAGCCGGGAGGAGGTGGTCCTGGAGGCGTCGCAAGGCGACCTCCCGGACTTCAGGAGTAAAGGGGATGAAACCCCTCAGGGCTCCAAGTCCGGCTCTAGGCCGGACACCGCTCCGGAACCTTCAAAGGTTCCAGAGTCCGGCGGGGGACCTCCTTCCAAGAGGAGCAAGTCCACCGTGCCGGCGGCCCCCGTCCAACCGGAGGCGCCGGACAATATGTTGGAGGCGCTCCAAGGCGCCTCCATCGACGAGGAGCACCGTGCTATTATGAGTGCGGTGGTCCAGAAGGTTCAGTCCGCCAAGAGCGGACTGACTGAAGCTTGTACTAGCCTTTTGACAGGCTTTGAGTTAAGTAGCGAATGTGTAAATAATATTACCGCATAGACAGTAGCCCCTGATGCTCTGTTTGGCGTTCGGGAAGAAAAGCCGAATAGAGGATCAAATAAAATTCGCAGGAGTCTAACAAAAGGAGTCAATATGCGTACGCAGGCTTCTCTGCTTGCGTCTGCCGCACTGACTGCGAAAGTGGACACGCTAAAGCAGAACCTCAAGCGGTCCGAGCAAGAGCTCCGTCGTGCCAGGAAGCAGCTCGAGGACAATGAAGGTAAGAAATACCATGTAAATATATATAAAAAGGTGCAATTGCAAATAATGACAGGATTATCGTGGCTATTTTAGGGGCCACGTCTGAAGTGGCGACCCTTAAGTAGGCGCTGGTCAAGGCCGAGAAGAGGGCGGCCTCGGAGCGCACCGAGCGAGAGAAGTATGAGGCCGAGGTTGGCAAGGTGCGGCAAGAGCTCTAGGCTCTCATGGAAAAACATGAGAGTTTGGAGCTTGACTCAAAGACGCGAGCGTCCGAGCTCGCGGTGGCTATTGAAAACGTCAAGTCTGCCAAGGCCGAATCCTAGAAGACCCTCCAGGAGTTGGATGAGGTGAAGAAGATAGCGGCGGGTAAGGCATTGTTTATGCAAAGCAAACACATAAGCGTGAGTTACTTGTTACTTACCCGAATCCGGAGCTCTCCAGGAGCATTCGCAGATCTTCCCCGGAGTGTATCCGATGCCGCCGCATTCTACCGAGCCAAGGAGGGCAGCTCGACAGAGAAGGTGTTCTGGTCTCAGTATACTGAGGCTGGACACCCCGTGCCCCTGAGCGACCAGCTAAAGCAACTGGTCAAGCTCCACAAGGCGGACGAACAGGCCATGAAGGGCCTCATTATTCGGCTATGGCCTGGAGGGGCTCTGCCTAGGAGCTATTTCGGGCTAGTGCGGTGGTTGGTGGAGTCGTGTCCAAGGCTCGAAGTCATCAAGCGCTCCGTCTGCATTGAAGGTTCCCGTAGGGCCCTTGCTTGTGCTAAGGTGCATTGGGGCAAGCCGGATGCTGAGAAGCTGGTGAAGGACGGGCCACCACCGGGGAAAGAGCATCGCAAGCCCGAGAATTACTATAAGGATGTTCTGAAGGGTGCCCACCTTGTGGCGGATGAATGTTCTAGGGATGTAATTTTTGAGTGAAACTTGCTCGTTTTTATCCTATGCGCTAAAAACTTGTTTATATGCGCTAAGCAATGCTGTTGGAATTTGAAATATTACCTTCTATGCGCCTGTTTATCAATTCTGAGAGATGGCGAGTCGTCGGCTTCTGCCCCCATGCCGCTAGTGCTGGGGTGTTCGGGGATAAACCTGAGCGCTCTTTTTCCCATGTTTGGGTCCTTCGAGGGAGGCGCTCAGCCCAACGAACAAGGCAATCGGACTATAATGCGTGAACACTCTCACTTAGCCATAGAATTCTATAATTTTAAATTTCGGCGAAGCCCCTGGTATTCGGAAGACCGAGTTCGGGGCACTATCCACGCCTTGGCCGGACAGAGCCGGCTCCTCGCCCTAAGCGGCATAAGTCTTTAGGGACTCGAAAAACCTCTCGAACAGCGACCAGCTCTCGCTTCATCATGACAGTCAGTTTTAGCTTTCTCCACTGAGGTGCTCGACCCAGCTCAACTGGGGCACAATCGCAGTGGTTCTCCTAGTGCTACCTTAGCCGATATAGCGGAACGTAAGGCACCAAAACATAGGAGCCGGGCAAACCCAACTATTGACCCAAGACATGATTCGGAGCCGATGCATATAATGCTATAAGTTCGGGGTGCCGCACTTGTTAAAGTGTTCGGACTTCTCACACCATATTGAGGGGTACTAAAGCCCCTGGCGTATTTTGGCCGTACCAACGTGTACGGGTGCAACATGTCGTTAAGGAACATATATAAAGAAAAAAGGTAATGCAAAAATAGACGAAAGCTATGCATTGTTTATTAAAAAGGGCTGCGATCAAAGCAGAACGATACAAATAATGTGATAAGTGGAAGGTTGGACTAGTTAACATGTCCGTTCCAGGGGCAAGCTGCGGAATAGTATGCGGAACAGGTATACTGCTCGTGATAGAGACCACCTGGGAGTTCCGTACTGCGGCGTGGCTTGTCTGCTTCCCTGGTTCTTGCATCGTTTGTGCGGCAATTGAACTGCCGAACAGGCCTTCCGAAGGATGGAGTCCTGAAAGTAAGAGAAAATTAAAAAATCGGCAGCCCCTGGTACGGTTTAAGCCGTATTTTGGGCGTGCCGTGATGGTGCCCCTCCCCCTGTACCCATGGTATCTCTAGAGCGTAGTTATGTACGCGAAGTACTGGCATCGCCTTTTTGCGAGGGTTGGGGTTGGGGCCGCATTGCTACGCCTGCTCGGATCGTGCCAGGCGGTCTTGTTGTAGGTTACTCCGGGCGCGCTTGACGGTGTCCGGTCGTTTAGTGGCCGGACTGGAGAACTTCCTGGAGAGGCTGCTTTGTACTTCCGCTGCAAGGGCCGCCGTGTGCTCCTCCGTTCGGAGGGAGCGTTCGGTGTTTCCATTGACCGTAATTACTCCTCGAGGGCCTGGCATCTTGAGCTTAAGGTATGCGTAGTGCGGTACCGCATTGAACTTAGCGAATGCGGTTCGCCCGAGCAGTGCGTGATAACCACTGCGAAACGGGACTATGTCGAAGATTAACTCCTCGCTTCGGAAATTATCCGGAGATCCGAAGACCACTTCAAGTGTGACTGAGCCTGTACAGTTGGCCTCTACACCTGGTATTACGCCTTTAAAGGTCGTTTTGGTGGGCTTAATCCTCGAGGGATCTATGCCCATTTTCCGCACTGTATCCTGGTAAAGCAGGTTCAGGCTGCTGCCGCCGTCCATAAGGACTCTAGTGAGATGAAATCCGTCAATGATTGGGTCTAGAACCAATGCGGCGAATCCGCCATGACGAATGCTAGTGGGATGGTCCCTTCGATCATAGGTGATCGGGCAGGAGGACCATGGGTTGAACTTTGGGGCGACTGGCTCTACCGCGTATACGTCCCTTAACGCGCGCTTCCGCTCCCTTTTGGGGACGTGGGTTGCATATATCATGTTCACCGTCCGCACTTGTGGGGGAAAACCCTTCTGTCCACTGTTGTTCGGCGGCCGGGGCTCCTCGTCGTCGTCGCTATGCAGCCCCTTGTCTTCATTTTCGGCATTTAACTTGCCTACCTGCTTGAACACCCAACAATCCATGTTGGTGTGATTGGCCAGCTTTTCGGGGGTGCCATGTATCTGGCACAAGCGGTCGAGTATTCGGTCCAAACTGGACGGGCCCCTAGGATTCCTTTTGAATGGCTTTTTCCGCTGACCAGATTTAGAGCCTCTGAATCCGGCATTAACTGTCGTATCCTCAGCATTGTCGCCGTTAATGCGGCGCTTCTGCTTGTTACGACGCGACCTGCCACTACTGTCCCTGGTGTCCGAATTACCAGGGTTCTTGGTCATATTGTTGCTACGAGCAAGCCAGCTGTCTTCTCCCGCGCAAAAGCGGGTCATGAGTGTCGTGAGTGCTGCCATAGATTTCGGCTTTTCCTGTCCAAGGTGCCGGGCCAGCCACTCGTCACGGATATTGTGCTTGAAGGCTGCTAGGGCCTCAGCGTCCGGACAGTCGACTATTTGATTTTTCTTTGTTAGGAACCGTGTCCAGAATTGCCTGGCCGATTCCTCTGGCTGCTGAATTACGTGACTTAGGTCATCGGCGTCTGGGGGTCGCACATAAGTGCCCTGGAAATTGTCGAGGAATGCGGCTTCCAGGTCCTCCCAACAACTGATTGATCCTGTTGGCAAGCTGTTAAGCCAATGCCGAGCTGGTCCTTTAAGCTTGAGTGGGAGGTATTTGATGGCGTGGAAATCATCGCCGCGGGCCATGTGGATATGAAGGAGATAATCCTCGATCCATACCGCATGATCTGTTGTGCCATCATATGATTCGATGTTTATGGGTTTGAAACCCTCGGGGATTTGATGATCCATTATTTCGTCTGTAAATCAGAGTGGGCGTGCGGCGCCTCTGTACTGGGCTATATTGTGACGTAGCTCCAATGAGCCTTGTCTACTGTGTTCGGCCCTGCCGAATTTGTGGCCGGCGTGACGGTTACCGTCTCGAGCCGTGGGGCGCCCACGCGATCCGTAGATCGATCTTGTTTTCCTTGCCTTGTCCTCCAACATGTCTCGTAAGTCCGGTGCATATTCCCGTGCCTTGGTACGGGGTGCGGCTTGAGCGAAGGGCCGAGAGGCCTCTCTGTCACGACCACGAGGTGGCCGGTCGACCGCATCAAGTGCTTCCTCCTCTAATCGGGGTAGCAACCTCCGCTTTGGGTAGCTCTTGTAGGGGCGTTCGAGTTTATTCTCTTCGGCCGCAAGGACTTCAGTTCATCTGTCGACTAGCAAATGTTGATCAGCTCTAAGCTGTTGCTGTTTTTTCTTGAGGCTTCTTGCCATGGCCATAAGCCTGCGTTGAAAACGCTTTTGCTCGACGGGATCCTCTGGCATGATGAATTCATCATCGTCGAGGCTTGCCTCGTCTTCGAAGGGAGGCATATAATTATCGTCCTCGACCTCTCTGTCTGCCGCTCTCTCATGAGGGCTGGTTTCTCCATCCTCCTGTGCTAAATCTTGCTGGAGGGGGTTTTCTTCGGCGCTTTCCGGAGTATTATTATCTCCCGTGCTGGAATCACCTTGTTTGTTTTGGCGGGATTTTGAGCGGCGCCGCTTACGCCGGCGCTTAGGCTATTTCTTGGAGGGGTCATCCTCCGCTGTTCCATCGCCATCTCCCTCTTTTGGGGTGTCCACCATGTATATGTCATATGATGAGGTGGCTTTCCAGGGCCTAGTAGGCGCTGGTTCTTCATCATCTCCTTCATCGGCGTCCATACCGTCGATGTCTTCGGAGTCGAAGTCGAGCATGTCGGTTAAGTCGTCGACAGTGGCTACAAAGTGGGTGGTGGGTGGGCTTTGAATTTCTTCATCGTCCGTACCCCAACCTTGCTGACCGTAGTCCGGCCAGGGCTCTCCTGATAAAGAGAGAGACTTCAGTGACTTCAGGATATCGCCGAAAGGCGAGTGCTGAAAGATGTCCGCGGCAGTGAACTCCATGATCGGCGCCCAATCGGATTCGATCGGCAGGGGCGCGGAGGGTTCGGAGTCCGAGAGGAGTCCGGCTCCTTGGAGTCACGAGTCTCGCAGAGTACGGGGCTGGTGCTTGGCTCAATCGCCGTTGGGGTCGCAGCCCCCGAGGTGGCGTCCAACCGCCCATCCTCGATCGGCGCAGTTGGCTCCGAATTAAGGGTCGGAGCCGATGCGGGTGCGGCCTCCAGGGCACTGTTCGGCGGCAGAGCTAGATCATGCTCGTCGTGACAGTGCGGCGCGCTCGGCAGTGGCTCGAATCCGTCGAAGATCAAGTCCCCGCGGATGTCAGCCGTGTAGTTTAAACTTCCAAATCTGACCTGACGGCCAGGGGCGTAGCTTTCGATCTGCTCCAGACGGCCAAGCGAATTGGCCCGCAGTGCGAAGCCGCCGGAAACGAAGATCTGTCCGGGGAGGAAGGTCTCACCCTAGACTGCATCGCTATCGATGATCGTAGGAGCCATCGAGCCTGACGGCGACGACACAAAGGAACTCTCAATGAAAGCACCAATGTCGGTGTCAAAACCGGCGGATCTCGGGTAGGGGGTCCCGAACTGTGCGTCTAGGCCGGATGGTAACAGGAGGCAAGGGACGCGAAGTTTTACCCAGGTTCAGGCCCTCTCTATGGAGGTAAAACCCTACGTCCTGCTTGATTAATATTGATGACATGAGTAGTACAAGAGTAGATCTACCACGAGATCGAGGAGGCTAGATCCTAGAAGCTAGCCTATGGTATGATTGTTGATGTGTATGTTGTCCTACGGACCAAAACCCTCCGGTTTATATAGACACTGGATAGGGTTAGGGTTACATAGAGTCGGTTACAATGGTAGGAGATCTACATATCCGTATCGCCAAGCTTGCCTTCCACGCCAAGGAAAGTCCCTCCCGGACACGGGACGAAATCTTCAATCTTGTATCTTCATAGTCCAGGAGTCCGTCTGAAGGTATAGTCCGGCTATCCGAACACCCCCTAATCCAGGACTCCCTCACCCGCCGTGGATGCCGCACTACGAGAGTTCCTGCGCGAGAATTGGGACATATTCGCCTGGCACCCCTCAGACATGCCAGGAATCCCACGCAGGCTGGCCGAGCACAGCCTCAATATCCTAAAGGGATTCAAGCCAGTCAAGCAGGCTCTTTGGCGTTTCTCTGAACCTAAGAGACAAGCTATGGGAGAGGAACTAGCCAAGTTATTGGAGGCCGGATTCATTAGAGAAATAAAACACCCAGACTGGCTAGCAAACCTGGTGATGGTACCAAAGAAGGACAAATCTTGGCGCCTATGTGTCGATTTCAAGGACCTCAACAAGGCTTGCCCAAAGGATCCCTTCCCCCTCCCTCGCATTGATCAAATTATCGATGCTACCGTAGGACATGAGTCATTGTGTTTCCTCGACACATACTCCGGCTACCACCAAATCAAGATGGCGGAGTCTGACCAAGCCGCAACGACATTTAACACACCATACGGCCCCCTCTGTTTCAACACAATGCCTTTTGGGCTCAAAAACGTTGGTGCAACATATCAGCGCATGATTCAGACATGTCTGGAGAAACAGATCGGCAAAATAGTAGAGGCATACATAGATGATGTGGTCGTCAAAACCAAACACGTCGACTCTCTAATAGACGACTTGAGGCTCACATTCGACAACCTCCGAACATACGACATCAAGCTCAATGCGGAAAAATGCATTTTCGGCGTACCAGCCGGAAAGCTCCTCGGCTTCATTGTCTCCAGTAGAGAAATTGAAGCTAATCCGGCCAAAATCCGAGCTGTGTCATAGTTGGCCATCCCAACGGACCTCAAACAAATCCAGAAATTAACTGGATGTGTGGCGGCTCTAAGCCGCTTTATTTCCCGCTTAGGAGAAAAGGCATTACCCCTTTATCGCCTCCTTCGACGCACCGAAACACTTCGAGTGGACGGACGCTGCCACAGCCGGATTGGAAGAAATAAAAGCCATACTGGCAACCAACCCAATCCTGGCGGCGCCAAACATCGGCGAACCAATGCTGTTGTACATTGCGGCAACTCATCAGGTTGTAAGCGCAGTGCTCGTCGTCGAACGAGCAGCGGACGGACATAAATTCCCTCTTCAAAAGCTGGTATATTATGTATCCACTGTCCTCACTCCATGCAAATCACGGTACCCACATTATCAAAAGATAGCCTATGCGGTATTCATGCCATCCCGGAAGCTGCGACACTACTTTCAAGAGTGTTTGATTACAGTAGCCTCGGAAGTGCCACTTAATGATATTATAAACAACCGCGACGCCACGGGCTGGATCGCCAAATGGGCCATTGAGCTCCTCCTGTTCGACATAACATACAAACATCGGCGAGTCATTAAATCGCAAGTATTGGCCGACTTTGTCACCGAATGGACGGAAGCCGAACTCCCTAAAGAGTACGGCGCATACTCCAATTGGATCATGCACTTAGACGGCTCAAAAATGCTAGCTGGTCTGGGGGCTGGCATCGTCCTGACGTCCCCAACCGGAGATACAGTGCAATACGTATTGCAGATACTGTATACAGACTCCAACAACACAGCCGAATACGAAGCCCTGTTACATGGTCTTCGGATGGCAGTTTCCATGGGCATTCAACGCCTGGAGGTGCGTGGGGATTCGAACCTCGCAATATCCCAAATAAATGGAGACTTCGATGCCAAGGATCCAAAGATGGCGGCCTATCAAAACACCGTCCTAAAGATGTCAGCTCGGTTCGAGGGGCTCGAATTTCACCATGTGGCTCGGGAAAACAATCAGGCGGCGGATATCCTCGCCCGCATCGGTGCAAAATGCGACGCGGTCCCCCCAACATCTTTTTGGAGAGGTTTTTTAAGCCATCCGTGGTATGGGAAGGGGACACCGATAACAATAGTCCGGACCCGGCCAAAATGCCCGATACCGAACACTCTGACATAATCGGAGGCTCTGCCACCAAAATAACACCTTCAGCCCACGTAATAATGGCCATCATCGCCCCGTGGACAGAACCATTCCTGGCCTACCTAACTAGGCAGGAACTTCCCGAGGACCAAAATGAGGCACGCTGCATAGTGCGGCGATCTAAAGCCTACAGGGTCCATGAGGGAGAGCTGTATAAAAAAAGCACTACCAGAGTCCTTCAAAGGTGCATCTCCGAAGAGGAAGGGCGGAAGCTTTTGGCAGAAATTCACGCCGGACTCGGCGGCCTCCACGCTGCAGCCCGAGCCCTTGTAAGAAAGGCCTTCCGTATAGGGTTTTATTGGCCGACGGCCCGGGCAGACGCACATGACTTGGTCCAACGCTGCGCCGGTTGCCAGCTTTTTGCAAACCAAAGCCACATGCCACCCACCGCCCTCCAAACAATCCCCATCACCTGGCCCTTCGCGGTCTGGGGGCTTGACATGGTTGGACCCCTTAAAGGGGGAACCCATAAGAAAAAATACTTACTGGTCATGGTGGATAAATTCACCAAATGGATAGAAGCCAAACCTGTTAAAACAGCCGAATCCGGACCGGTGATAGACTTCATATCCAGGGTTTTACACCGTTATGGTGTCCCCCACAACATCATCACTGACAACAGCACGAACTTCACGACCGACGAGGTAAAACTCTGGTGCAGCAACATGGGCATCAAGCTCGATTATGCTTCCGTCTATCACCCACAAACCAACGGCCAAGTTGAGCGAGCAAATGGTCTTATCATTAGCGGCATTAAACCCAGATTAGTGCGGTCCTTAAAGGAATCTAACACGCACTGGGTAGAGGATCTCGACTCCGTACTCTGGGGGCTGCGGACCACGCCGAATCGTAGTACCGGATATACACCCTTCTATGGTGTACGACGCAGAGGCAGTTCTACCCTGCGATATAATTCATGACTCACCTCGAGTGCGCATGTACGAAGAAAGAGAAGCTGAGCTTGATCGGCAGGACGGTCTGGACACCTTGGAGGAGGAGCGCGATGTGGCAAAAGCCCGTTCCGCATTCTATCAGCAACAGGCTCGCAGATACCAAAGCAGAGAAGTACGGGCCAAAACTTATAACATTGGCGAGTCAGCTCTACGCCTGCCGGAGAAGAAAAATACCAAGCTCGAGCCCAAATGGGAAGATCCCTTCATTATTGACCAAGTTCTGACCAGTGGAGTGTACCGTCTATGGGATGCATTGAATAATCGACTTGAGCCGAACCCATGGAACGCAGCCAGGCTTCGAAGATTCTACGCCTAGCGCCGGACTCTATGTTTGTCTCCTTCCTTTGTCCATTTTTTGCATATACATTATCTGTCTTTTTTCTCTTTCTTTCTTTTATTCTTTCTCAAGGCCTTGAAGGGCCAACTTGTGCCTCGCTTGCACACTATAGATGCGCTAACCGCGCTCATTATACCTGGGGGCTTCTTACACAGAAGCTTAATTATCTATCTCGGCTTCATGCCCAACACATGTGTTATTCTTCCGCATGTACCTTTTCTTCGCCATTATATGCATCGATGTGACTTAAGTTTTGGCCAAGCTGGGTTGCCTGGCTCTTGTATTTATGCCCTACGTTCCCGTTAATTCGGCTAGGGCATAAGGGGAGCACCTCTGCGATTGTTACTGCTGGGTCAGCCGGATGTGTACCTCAGACTGGGTGAAGCCGAAAGTTAGCGTTCTTAAGGGAATATTCGGTCGGCGAACAAAAGATGATTTTTATTTATTTTCCATATATGCCCCTAGTGTTTTTGCCTGCGTCTCCGCTCGCAGTCCGGACATGCACTTTAGGGCATGCGTACCCAGGGAAAGGAACCCCTAACGGAACTATTCTCCCTGGAAGATGTTTCTTACTACACATGTAATATAACATAACTAGCTGGGCACTTGTCTGTTCAAGCACTAATGACCCCTACGCCTGGTTTCCACACATACCCCAGTTCTTATATAACTGAGCGGTTATTCGGACACACTCTGGACTATCGGGTCCTGAGGTTGAAGCAAAAAGGTCCGCCATGACAAATGATCTACAATCCGGCTAGAAGGCATTATACATGTCACTTTAATTACATAGTCATGTAGACTGACTAAATTCCTCTTCTATACCATCCAACAGGCAGTCTAGCCTACAATCCCATTGGGAATACTTTGCGGCTAATTCTACTTGCCCATAGACTAAGCTAACGGGGATCTCTTTCCCATCGGGCCCCACAGGTCCGACCTCGGCCATGTGGTTTGGGTCAGCCTTGGTATACCGCGTCTTCACCATGGCCCAGGCTTCCCTGGCACCTTGATGGCAGGCCGATATCTTCCATAATCAGAAGCGCCGCCGTGCTCCCTTGAGCTTCTCCGCAAGCTCTCTAATGCCTTCTGGCAGGGAGACTGATGGCCACAAGGCCTGGGCAATACCTTGCATCACCTGCCGAACTTGTTCGTGCAGTTGTGAGAGCTCGGATAGAAGATCACCCGCAGACCCGGGCATCTCCTCCGCGGGACGACCCATCAGCATACCTGCAGACATAACTCTGTTAGCCGGCTCCTCCGCCGTCCCCTTTTTAAGGGTTTGCTCAAGCACTTACTGAAAATGCCGCGTCGAAGCCGCTTATTCTCCTTCTCGGAGTCCGCAAGCTGGGCTCGAACATCTTTCAGTTCCACGCCCAGCTTGGTATCGGCGTCTTGGAGATTGTTTTTCTCCCGCCTGACCTCAGTCAGCACACGTTCGCCAGCCTTTAGCTGTCGTACGACATGCTG
Source organism: Triticum aestivum (assembly GCF_018294505.1). Classification (NCBI taxonomy): domain Eukaryota; kingdom Viridiplantae; phylum Streptophyta; class Magnoliopsida; order Poales; family Poaceae; genus Triticum; species Triticum aestivum. The sequence goes on along the minus strand of NC_057806.1, from coordinate 28,258,619 downwards.
GTCCTCTGGATTCTCTCCGGATTCATCTGCAATATCTATTGTTAGATCTATAGCCACGCCGCATGCTATATGGTACCTATCATTCTTTGAAACAAATGTTACCAGCTGGGGACTTTTTAGGTTCCTTCAATGCGGCAACGACGGCCCGAAGTTGGGTCTTGCATTCCTCCAGCTCCTACGACAGTCAAGTATTCTTCTCTGTAAGAACCTGCACAATAGATGATCCTTAAATCAGTTCTGCCAACTGTTTCAAGTCTCAGGGGTTATTGATACATATAATCGTCAGATTTGCTTACCCGTACATCCCTTACATACTGGTCCGTGGCTCTGGCTAGACCATTTTGAGCAGCACGGAGGTACGCGTCTCCAGAATTGAAGGCATCAAATGCCTCTGGGGAGAAGCAAGCGTCACGGAGTACGGCTCGGCGACGCCTATGATTCATGGTGCTCTCCACTTCTGAATTTGTAGCGGATAGTCTATCCGCATCCTCTGTAGGAGGAGTATCCGGCGTCCTCCCCATGTCGACTTCCGCCTCTATGTCCGGTCCTGGAGCCCGACTGGTGGAAGCATGATCGGCAGCCTCACCGGACATATTCTGGTGAGCGTTTTTTCTGTTAAAGAAACATGGACATCATTACATTTTGAGAAAGACGACAACCACGGAGCGGGGTTTTTGTCATACCTCTGCGCCGGCGTCTCCGTCCTGACCGCCTTCCTTTTTGGCCTGCCTGGCCTTGGTGCCTCTTGTTGGCGAGTTGTTGCGGGTTCGGCACGGCATCCCGAAGGCCTTCCCTGTAAAACACCATATGTATATGGTAGGTGAAGTGTCTAAAAGGGGATCCTAGTTTTTGGAGTTGGGATTTTTGGTTTTTCTTACGTGTGATGCAGGAAGCAGTCCGGGATAGTCGGCCATAATGGCCACCATGGCGTCATCACAGCTAAATTGATAGAACTGCCAGTCTATCAGCTCCACGAATATGTCCGGATCTGCTTTGAGTCCGGGACCGAGGGCCCGGTCAGGGTCTTCTGGTTGTGGGGATGGGCTGTTGACTTCCCTTATGGCTTTTCGCAGTTCCTGTCGCACAATGGCAAGGTGAATACCTACGACAAAGAATGCGGGAAGAATGGGAATAGGGAGACACAACTCACCCAGCTTGGAGGGTTGTACATGGAGAATCCATCCCGTGGCTTGATGCGGACGAACTCCTCTTCTTCTCCCTTGAACAACTCGGACATAATTTTTGCTAAAGCGACAGCGTTGTCCGGACCCTTACACCCGCAACGGGTGGTATCATCTTCCCCGTTAAAACACCATAGGGGGTGCCCTCGGTATTGAAGTGGCTGCACTCCCCGCATTATGCATATTGAAATAACCTCGATTACTGTCAATCTTGATTGAGCCAGCGCTTTAACCCGGTTCATCGGGTAAAGGACTTCTCCGTTGTCTTCCTCCTAGGGGCTCCGTGGGTGCCAACTTCAGCGTTTCTTCAGAGTAGCATTGTTGAACCCAGGAAGACCCCGCCGAACAGGGTCCGGAAGGGGGACGTCCTCCATGTAAAACCATTCCGAAGGCCAGTCTTCAGACGTCTTCTTCGGAGAACCGGACAGGTATCCGGTTTCGGCGATGCGCCATATCTCGGCTCCGCCCACTTGGTAAAGTGACCCCTTCTGTGTGCGGGGGACGAGGCAAAATAACCTTTTCCACAGCTCGAAATGAGCCTCGCAGCCCAGGAATAACTCGCAAAGGGCAACATAGCCGGCGATGTGTAATATAGAAGTAGGGGTGAAATTATGCAATTGGAGACCGTAAAACTCCAGGAGCCCACGGAGGAACGGATGAATTGGAAATCCAAGTCCCCTTAATAAGTAAGGAATAAGGCATACCCGCTCCCCTGTAGAGGGACTGGGGAAGCTCTCCGCCTGCTCCCTGCCATTGTAGGTGGCGAGCCCGGCGCGGACGGGAACCATATACGCTGGAGGGATAAATCCCTTAGTCTGCAGTTCAACTAATCGACTGTGTGGGACTGAACACCTCTCCCAATCATCGGGCTTAGGGCTACGGGGGCGGGAGGAGGCGCTGCGGAGGTCGGCCATGTTGGAGTGGATTTTTTTCGAAGCGCGCTCCGATGGATTCTCACTGGGGGAGGATGATATGGATTGGATCTAAGAATCCCCATCTCTTTAATAGACAATTTATTTATCTGGCTAGGGGGGCGAATGTAAAACGTCCTGGCGCCTCGTATTCATTCGACGCGTGGAAGATAGCCCTTATTGGGCGCAGAAGCCAAGAGATCCAACATTTATGGGGCCGGACACTGCTTAACAAACGTTCGAAATTTGGAGAAGAACCCGCCTTGCAATGCCGAGGACAATACTGTGTGCCGGACTCATCGTCATTGAAGCCTGGTTCGGGGGCTACTGAGGGAGTCCTGGATTAGAGGGTATCCGGATAGCTGGATTATATCCTTTGGCCGGACTGTTGGACTATGAAGATACAAGATTGAGGACTTCGTTCCGTGTCCGGATGGGACTCTACTTGGCGTGGAAGGCAAGCTAGGCAATACGGATATGTATATCTCCTCCTTTGTAACCAACCTTGGGTAACCCTAGCCCCCTCCGGTGTCTATATAAACCGGAGGGTTTTAGTCCGTAGGACAACATACAATCATACCATAGGCTAGCTTTTAGGGTTTAGCCTCTCCGATCTCATGGTAGATCAACTCTTGTACTACTCATATTATCAAGAACAATCAAGCAGGACATAGGGTTTTACCTCCATCAAGAGGGCCCGAACCTGTGTAAAACATCGTGTCCCCTACCTCCTGTTACCATCCGCCTTAGATGCACCAGTTCGGGACCCCCTACCCGAGATCTGCCGGTTTTGACACCGACAATAACTATGTGCTTTTCTATCAATTGCTCGGCAGTAATTTGTTCACCCACCATAATACATGCTATCTTGAGAGAAGCCACTAGTGACACCTATGGCCCCCGGGTCTACTTTACATCATAAAAGTTTCCAATCTACAATTCTAGTTTACTATCTATTTTGTAATCTTTATTTTCCAATCTATATCAAAAAAATACCAAAAATATTTATCTTATTATCTCTATCAGATCTCACCCTCGTAAGTGACCGTGAAGGGATTAACAACCCCTTTATCGCGTTGGTTGCAAGGTTCTTGTTTGTTTGTGCAGGTACTAGGGGATTTGCGTGTAGTCTCCTACTGGATTGATACCTTGGTTCTCAAAAACTGAGGGAAATACTTACGCTACTTTGCTGCATCACCCTTTTCTCTTCAAGGGAAAACCAATGCATGCTCAAGAGGTAGCAAGAAGGATTTCTAGTGCCATTGCCGGGGAGATCTACACCAAGTCAAGACATACCAAGTACCCATCACAAACTCTTATCCCTCGCATTACATTATTTGCCATTTGCTTCTCGTTTTCCTCTCCCCCACTTCACCCTCGCCGTTTTATTCACCTATTTCCCGTTTGCCTTTCTTTTGCCATGGCCAAATCGAAAAGGGGTAAGGGTTCTCTCTAGAGTTCTTGTACTTTGGATAGACCCTCTGTCCTTTCTAAGCTCATAAATAATGATGCTATCGAAAGACCTACCGGGGTTATCGATGAGAGTTTGGATAATTTCAATGAAGATGATTCCGGAATTTTTCGTTATTTGCTTGATGAGTCTTTGAAAGACGCTTGGGATAGGTTATTAAGGATCCGAGCTAGCTATATGCCCCAATATCAAATTGAGATATACCTAAAAAGCTTTTATGTTGGCTTACCGGCCCTTCTCGTTCAAGCAAGTTTTAGATTCTATTTTTGAAGAAGGCTTTCTTGAGGGGGATGCCATAGATACCTATGAAAAGATGAAAACTATATTTGGCCACCCCATGAGTGAGAAGGTTGAATCCACCTCTCTTTTGTGCTTTTATCAAAATGAAATTATCAAATAGATGAAGGCTAGCTTAGATGCAAATTTTCATAGCGTGCCAAATCTTTCTTCCACCATTAATGGCCATGTGCTTTCTCAAAATAGAAAGATAAATGCTATAGATAAGAAATGTTCTCTTTTCTTTCCCAACACCAAAGATGGTAATACCTAGATCTATTCTTGCTTTTATGCCTAGCTAGGGCATTAAACGATAGCACTTGTTGGGAGGCAACCCAATTTTATTTTTGTTCCTTGCTTTTTGTTCCTGTTTAGTAATAAATAAATCTTCTATCCTCTGTTATGATTGTGTCTTTTATGTTTTAATTAGTGTTTGTGCCATGTAAAGCCTTTAGGATCTTCTTGGATGATTGTTATTTGATCTTGCTGAACAAAAACAGAAAGTATGCGCTCACGAGAATAATTTTCATTTTTAACCAGAGAGCGATAAAATACCAATTCCAACTGAATTAGATTAATATAAAAATTACCCAGGTCGTCCTAGTTCGGTAAACTTTTGGAGTTACAGAAGTATTCAAAACCTACAGATTACTACAGACTGTTCTGTTTTTGACAGATTCTGATTTTCGGGTGTTGTTTGCTTATTTTGATGAATCTATGGCTAGTATCGGAGGGTATGAACCATAGAGAAGTTGGAATACAGTAGATTTAACAACAGTATAAATAAAGAATGAGTTCATTACAGTACCTTAAGTGGTGATTTGTTTTCTTATACTAACGGAGCTCATGAGATTTTCTGTTGAGTTTTGTGTTGTGAAGTTTTCAATTTTTTGGGTAAAGATTTGATGGATTTTGGAAGAAGGAGTGGCAAGAGCCTAAGATTGGGGATGCCCAAGGCACCCCAAGGTAAAATCCAAGGACAACCAAAAGCCTAAGCTTGGGGATGCCCCGAAAGGCATCCCCTCTTTCGTCTTCGTCTATCGGTAACTTTACTTGAGGCTATATTTTTATTCACCACATGATATGTGTTTTGCTTGGAGTGTCTTGTATGATTGGAGTCTTTGCTTTTTAGTTTACCACAATCATACTTGCTGTACACACCATTTAGGAGAGACACACATGAATCAGAATTTATTAGAATACTCTATGTGCTTCACTTATATCTTTTGAGGTAGATAATTTTGCTCTAGTACTTCACTTATATTTTTTAGAGCACGGTGGTGGATTTATTTTGTAAAATTTATTGATCTCTCATGCTTCACTTATATTATTTTGAGAGTCTTTTAGAACAACATGGTAATTTGCTTTGGGTATAAAATTAGTCCTAATATGATAGGCATCCAAGATGGGTATAATAAAAACTTACATATAAAGTGCATTGAATACTATGAGAAGTTTGATAATTGATGATTGTTTTGAGATATGAAGATGGTAATATTAGAGTCATGCTAGTTGAGTAGTTGTGAATTTGAGAGATACTTGTGTTAAAGTTTGTGATTCCCGTAGCATGCACGTATGGTGAACCGTTATGTGATGAAGTCGAAGCATGATTTATTTATTGATTGTCTTCCTTATGAGTGGTGGTCGGGGACGAGAGATGGTATTTTCCTACCAATCTATCACCCTAGGAGCATGCGCGTAGTACTTTGTTTTGATAACTAATAGATTTTTGCAATAAGTATGTGAGTTCTTTATGACTAATGTTGAGTCCATGGATTATACACACTCTCACCCTTCCATCATTGCTAGCCTCTCTAGTACCGCGCAACTTTCGCCGGTACCATAAACCCACCATATACCTTCCTCAAAAAGCCACCATACCTACCTATTATGGCATTTCCATAGCCATTCCGAGATATATTGCCACGCAACTTTCCACCGTTCCGTTTATTATGACACGCTTCATCATTGTCATATTGCTTTGCATGATCAGGTAGTTGACATCATATTTGTGGCAAAGCCACAATTGATAATTCTTTCATACATGTCACTCTTGATTCATCGCATATCCCGGTACACCGCCGGAGGCATTCACATAGAGTCATATTTTTGTTCTAGTATCGAGTCGTAACATTGAGTTATGAGTAAATAAAATTGTGATGATCATCATTATTAGAGCATTGTCCGATGTGAGGAAAGAAAATAGAGAGGCCAAAGAAGCCCAAATAAAAAAAAGAGGACAAAGAAGCCTAAATAAAAAATGAGAGAAAAAGAGAGAAGGGACAATGTTACTATCCTTTTTCCACACTTGTGCTTCAAAATAGCACCATGGTCTTCATGATAGAGAGTCTCCTATTCTGTCACTTTCATATACTAGTGGGAATTTTTCATTATAGAACTTGGCTTGTATATTCCAATGATGGGCTTCCTCAAAATGCCCTAGGTCTTCGTGAGCCAGCAAGTTGGATGCACACCCACTTAGTTTCTTTTTGAGCATTCATACACTTATAGCTCTAGTGCATCCATTGCATGGCAATCGCTACTCACTCACATTGATATCTATTGATGGGCATCTCCATAGCCCGTTAATAGGCCTAGTTGATGTGAGACTATCTTCTCCTTTTTTGTCTTCTCCACAACCACCATTGTATTCCACCTATAGTGATATATCCATGGCTCACGCTCATGTATTGCGTGAAGATTGAAAAAGTTTGAGAACATCAAAAGTATGAAACAATTGCTTGGCTTGTCATCAAGGTTGTGCATGATTTAAATATTTTGTGTGACAAAGATAGAGCATAGTCAGACTATTTGATTTTGTAGGGATAACTTTCTTTCGGCTTGTTATTTTGAGAAGACATAATTGCTTTATTAGTATGCTTGAAGTATTACTATTTTTAAGTCAATATTAAACTTTTATCTTGAATCTTTTGGATCTGAACATTCATGCCACAATAAAGAGAATTACACAGAAAATTATGTTAGGGAGCATTCCACATCAAAAATTCTGTTTTTATCATTTACCTACTCGAGGACGAGCACGAATTAAGCTTGGGGATGCTTGATATGTCTCCAACGTATCTATAATTTTTGATTGTTCCATGCTATTATATTATCTATTTTGGATGTTTAATGGGCTTTAATATACATTTTTATATTATTTTTGGGACTAACTTATTAACCGAAAGCCCAGTGCAAATTGCTGTTTTTGCCTATTTTAGTGTTTCGCAGAAAAGGAATATCAAACGGAATCCAAACGGAATGAAACCTTCACGAGGATCTTTTTTGGAACAAATGTGATCCAGGAGACTTGGAGTGGATGTCAAGGAAGCAGCGAGGCGGCCACAAGGTAGGAGGGCGCGCCCCCACCCTTGTGGGCCCCTCGCAGCTCCACTGACCTATTTCTTTCGCCTATATATACTCTTATACCCTGAAACCTTCGGGGAGAGCCACGAAACACCTTTTCCACCGCCGCAACCTTCTGTACCCGTGAGATCCCATCTTGGGGCCTTTTCTGGCGATCTGCCGGAGGGGGATTCAATCACGGAGGGCTTCTACATCAACACCATAACCTCTCCGATGATGTGTGAGTAGTTTACCACAGACCTTCGGGTCCATAGTTATTAGCTAGATGGCTTCTTCTCTCTCTTTGGATCTTAATACAAAGTTCTCCTCGATCATCTTGGAGATCTATTTGATGTAACTCTTTTTGCAGTGTATTTGCCGAGATCCGATGAATTGTGGGTTTATGAACTTGATTATCTATGAATATTGTTTGATTCTTCTCTGAATTCTTATATGCACGATTTGATATCTTTGCAAGTCTCTTCGAATTATCAGTTTGGTTTGGCCTACTAGATTGATCTTTCTTGCAATGGGAGAAGTGCTTAGCTTTGGTTTTAATCTTGCGGTGCTCGATCCCAGTGACAGAAAGGGAAATGCCATGTATTGTATTGTATTGTATTGTTGCCATCGAGGATAAAAAGATGGGGTTTATATCATATTGCTTGAGTTTAGCCCTCTACCTCATGTCATCTTGCCTAAAGCGTTACGCCGTTCTTATGAACTTAATACTCTAGATGCATGCTGGATAGCGGTCGATGTGTGGAGTAATAGTAGTAGATGTAGAATCGTTTCGGTCTACTTGTCACGGACATGATGCCTATATTCATGATCATTGCCTTAGATATCATTATAACTATGCGCTTTTCTATCAATTGCTCAGCAGTAATTTGTTCACCCACCGTAATACATGCTATCTTGAGAGAAGCCACTAGTGAAACCTATGGGCCTTGGGTCTACTTTACATCATATAAGTTTCCAATCTATAATTCTAGTTTACTTTCTATTTTGCAATCTTTATTTTCTAATCTATATCACAAAAATACCAAAAATATTTATCTTATTATGTCTATCACATCTCACTCTTGTAAGTGACCGTGAAGGGATTGACAACCCCTTTATCGTGTTGGTTGTGAGGTTCTTGTTTGTTTGTGTAGGTACTAGGGGATTTGCATGTAATCTCCTACTGGATTGATACCTTGGTTCTCAAAAACTGAGGGAAATACTTACACTACTTTGTTGCATCACCCTTTCCTCTTCAAGGGAAAACCATCGCATGCTCAAGAGGTAGTGATACGTCTCCAACATATCTATAATTTTTGATTGCTCCATGCTATATTATCTACTGTTTTGGACATTATTGGGCTTTATTATCCACTTTTATATTATTTTTGGGACTAACCTATTAACCGGAGGCCCAACCCAGAATTGCTATTTTTTTGCCTATTTTAGGGTTTTGAAGAAAAGAAATATCAAACGGAGTCCAAACGGAATGAAACCTTTGGGAACGTGATTTTCTCACCGAACATGATCCAGGAGACTTGGACCCTACGTCAAGAAATAAAGGAGGAGGCCACGAGGTAGGGGGGCGCGCCTACCCCCCAGGCGCGCCCTCCACCCTCGTGGGCCCCCTGTTGCTCCACTGACATACTCCTTCCTCCTATATATACCTACGTACCCCCAAACGATCAGAGACGGAGCCAAAAACCTAATTCCACCGCCGCAAACTTCTATATCCACGAGATCCCATCTTGGGGCCTGTTCCGGAGCTCCGCTGGAGGGGGCATCCATCACGAAGGGCTTCTACATCAACACCATAGCCTCTCCGATGAAGGGTGAGTAGTTTACCTTAGACCTTCGGGTCCATAGTTATTAGCTAGATGGCTTCTTCTCTCTTTTTGGATCTCAATACAATGTTCCCCCCTCTCTTGTGGAGATCTATTCGATGTAATCTTCTTTTTGCGGTGTGTTTGTTGAGACCGATGAATTGTGGGTTTATGATCAAGATTATCTATGAACAATATTTTAATCTTCTCTGAATTCTTTTATGTATGATTGGTTATCTTTGCAAGTCTCTTCGAATTATCAGTTTGGTTTGGCCTACTAGATCGATCTTTCTTGCAATGGGAGAAGTGCTTAGCTTTGGGTTCAATCTTGCGGTGTCCTTTCCTAGTGACAGTAGGGGCAGCAAGGCACGTATTGTATTGTTGCCATCGAGGATAACAAGATGGTTTTTTTATCATATTGCATGAATTTATCCCTCTACATCATGTCATCTTGCTTATGGCATTACTCTGTTTTCATTAACTTAATACTATAGATGCATGCTGGATAGCGGTCGATGAGTGGAGTAATAGTAGTAGATGCAGGCATGAGTCGGTCTACTTGTCTTGGACGTGATGCCTATATACATGATCATACCTAGATATTCTCATAACTCTGCTCAATTCTGTCAATTGCTCAACAGTAATTCATTCACCCACCGTAAAATACTTATGCTCTTGAGCGAAGCCACTAGTGAAACCTATGGCCCCCGGGTCTATCTTCATCATATTAATCTTCCAACACTTAGTTATTTCCTTTGCTTTTTACTTTGCTTTTATTTTACTTTGCATCTTTATCATAAAAATACCAAAAATATTATCTTATCATATCTATCAGATCGCACTCTCGTAAGTGACCGTGAAGGGCTTGACAACCCCTTATCGTGTTGGTTGCGAGGAGTTATTTGTTTTGTGCAGGTACTGGGGACTCGCGTGCAACCTCCTACTGGATTGATACCTTGATTCTCAAAAACTAAGGGAAATACTTATGCTACTTTGCTGCATCATCCTTTCCTCTTCAAGGAAATCCAACGCAGTGCTCAAGAGGTAGCAAGAAGAATTTCTGGCGCCATTGCCGGGGAGGTTCGCGCAAGTCAAGATTTGACTCCCGACAACGAGCCATTTCTGGCGCCATTGCCGGGGAGTCTACGCAAAAGTCAACATACCAAGTACCCATCACAACCCTTATCTCCAGCATTACATTATTTGCCATTTGCCTCTCGTTTTCCTCTCCCCACGTCACCCTTGTCATTTTATTCGCCCTCTCTCTCTCCCTATCCTCCCTCTCTTTCTCTATTTGCCTCTTTTTCCCGCTTGCTTTTTGTTTGCTTGTGTGTTGGATTGCTTGCTTGTCACGATGGCTCAAGATAACACTAAATTATGTGACTTTACCAATACCAACAACAATGATTTTATTAGCACTCCGATTGCTCCTGTTACCGATGCTGAATCTTGTGAAATTAATGCCGCTTTGCTGAATCTTGTCATGAAAGATCCATTTTCCGGCCTTCCTAGTGAAGATGCCGCTACCCATCTAAATAGCTTCGTTGACTTATGTGATATGCAAAAGAAGAAAGATGTGGATAATGATATTGTTAAATTGAAGCTATTTCCTTTTTCGCTTAGAGATCATGCTAAAGCTTGGTTTTCGTCTTTGCCTAAAAATAGTATTGATTCTTGGAACAAGTGCAAAGATGCTTTTATCTCTAAGTATTTTCCTCCCGCTAAGATCATCTCCTTAGAAATGATATTATGAATTTTAAGCAACTTGATCATGAACATGTTGCACAAGCTTGGGAGAGGATGAAATTAATGATACGTAATTGCCCTACTCATGGTTTGAATTTGTGGATGATTATACAAAAAATTTATGCCGGATTGAATTTTGCTTCTAGAAATCTTTTAGATTCGGCCGCGGGAGGCACTTTTATGGAAATCACTTTAGGAGAAGCTACTAAACTCCTAGATAATATTATGGTTAATTATTCTCAACGGCATACTGAAAGATCTACTAATAAAAAGGTGCATGCGATAGAAGAAATTAATGTTTTGAGTGGAAAGATGGATGCTTATGAAATTACTTGCTAATAAGAGTGTTTCTTCTGATCCTAATGATATGCCCTTGTCTACTTTGATTGAGAATAATAATGAATGTATGGATGTGAATTTTGTTGGCAGGAACAATTTTGGTAACAACGCGTATAGAGGAAATTTTAATATTAGGCCTTATCCTAGTAATCCCTCTAATAATTATGGTAATTCCTACAACAATTCTTATGGAAATTATAATAAGATGCCCTCTGATTTTGAATCTAATATTAAATAATTTATTACTTCGCAAAAGAATTTCAATGCTTTGATTGAAGAGAAATTGCTTAAGATTGATGAGTTGGCTAGGAACGTTGATAGAATTTCTCTTGATGTTGATTCTTTGAAGCTTAGATCTATTCCTCCTAAGGATGATATCAATGAGTCTCTCAAAGCCATGAGAATTTCCATTGATGAGTGCAAAGAAAGAACTGTTAGGATGCGTGCTAAGAAAGATGCCTTTATAAGAGAGTGTTCTTCTAGTTCCTATGAAAATAAAGATGAAGATCTAAAAGTTATTGATGTGTCCCCTATTAAATATTTGTTTTGCAATATGAATCTTGATAATGATGGGAATGAATATGATCCACCTTTACCTAGAAGGCGTTCCAAAAATTCAGAGTTTTTAGATCTTGATGCTAAATTTGATGAAAGTGGGATTGAAGAAATTAAAACCCTAGATGTTGCTAAACCCACTATTCTGGATTTCAAGGAATTTAATTATGAAAATTGCTCTTTGATTGATTGTATTTCCTTGTTGCAATCCGTGCTAAATTCTCCTCATGCTTATAGTCAAAATAAAGCGTTTACTAAACATATCGTTGATGCCTTGATGCAATCTTATGAAGAAAAACTTGAGTTGGAAGTTTCTATCCCTAGAAAACTTTATGATGAGTGGGAACCAACTATTAAAATTAAGATTAAAGATCATGAGTTCTATGCTTTATGTGATTTGGGTGCTAGTGTTTCCACGATTCCAAAGACTTTGTGTGATTTGTTAGGTTTCCGTGATTTTGATGATTGCTCTCTAAATTTGCACCTTGCGGATTCCACTATTAAGAAACCTATGGGAAGAATTAATGATGTTCTTATTTTTGCAAATATGAATTATGTGCCCATAGATTTTATCATTCTTGATATAGATTGCAATCCTTCATGTCCTATTATTCTTGGTAGACCTTTCCTTAGAACGATTGGTGCAATTATTGATATGAAGGAAGGAAATATTAGATTCCAATTTCCGTTAAGTAAAGGCATGGAACACTTTCCTAGAAATAAAATTAAATTACCTTATGAATCTATTATGAGAGCCACTTATGTATTACCTACCAAAGATGGCAATACCTAGATCTATCCTTGCTTTTTATGCCTAGCTAGGGGCGTTAAATGATAGCGCTTGTTGGGAGGCAACCCAATTTTATTTTTATTCCTTGCTTTTTGATCCTGTTTAGTAATAAATAAGTTACCTAGCCTATGTTTTGGTTGTGTTTTTTGTGTTTAATTAGTGTTTGTGCCAAGTAGAACCGTTGGGAAGACTTGGGGAAAGTCTTGATATCTTGCTGTAAAAAACAGAAACTTTAGCGCTCACGAGAACTGCTGACATTTTTATTTGGAAAGTGATATTTAGTTAATTCTTTTTACAGATGATTAATAGATAAATTCCTCACGTCCATAAATTTATTTTAGAATTTTTGGGGTTCTAGATCTTGCGTTAGCTACAGATTACTACAGACTGTTCTGTTTTTGACAGATTCTGTTTTTCGTGTGTTGTTTGCTTATTTTGATGAATCTATGGCTAGTAAAATAGTTTATAAACCATAGAGACGTTGGAATACAGTAGGTTTAACACCAATATAAATAAATAATGAGTTCATTACAGTACTTTGAAGTGGTATTTTTTTTCTTTCGCTAACGGAGCTCACGAGATTTTCTACTTTAAGTTTTGTGTTGTGAAGTTTTCAAGTTTTGGGTAAAGATTTGATGGATTATGGAACAAGGAGTAGCAAGAGACTAAGCTTGGGGATGCCCATGGCACCCCCAAGATAATCTAAGGACACCTGTGGGAGTCCTGGATTAGGGGGTCTCCGGATAGCCGGACTATCTCCATTGACCGGACTGTTAGACTATGAAGATGCAAGATTGAAGACTTCGTCTCGTGTCCCGATGGGACTCTACTTGGCGTGGAAGGAAAGCTAGGCAATATGTATATGGATATCTCCTCCTTTTTAACCGACCTTGTGTAACCCTAACCCTCTCTGGTGTCTATATAAACCGGAGGGTTTTAGTCCGTAGGACAACAATCACAACATACAATCATACCATAGGCTAGCTTCTAGGGTTTAGCCTCTCTGATCTCGTGGTAGATCTACTCTTGTAACACCCATATCATCAATATTAATCAAGCAGGATGTAGGGTTTTACCTCCATCAAGAGGGCCCAAACCTGGGTAAAACTTCGTGTCCCTTGTCTCCTGTTACCATCCAGCCTAGACTCACAGTTCAGGACCCCCTACCCGAGATCCGCCGATTTTGACACCGACATTGGTGGTTTCATTGAGAGTTCCTCTGTGTCGTCGCTGTTAGGCTTGATGGCTCCCACTATCATCGATAGCAATGCGGTCCAGGGTGAGACTTTTCTCCCCGGACAGATCTTCGTATTCGGCGGCTTTGCACTGCGGGCTAATTCGCTTGGCCATCTGGAGCAGATTGAAAGCTACGCCCCTGGCCATCAGGTCAGAGTTGGAAGTTTGAATTACACGGCCAATATCCGTGGGGACTTCATCCTCGACAGATTCGAGCCACAGCCGGGCGCGCCGCACGGTCGCGATGGGTATGACCGAGCTCTGCCACCGGACGGTACTCCAGAGGCCGCGCCCGCATCAGCTCCGACCCTTAGCTCGGAGCCAATTGCGCCAATCGAGGACGGGTGGCTAGACACCGCCTCAGGGGCTGCAGTCTCGAAGGCGATCGAGCTGAACACCAGCATAATCCTCTGCACAGCCCGTGACTCCAAGGTGTCGGACTCTCTTCCGGACCCCGAACCATCCGCGCCCCTGCCAATCGAATCCGAGTGGGCGCCGATCATGGAATTCACCGCTGCGGATATCTTTTAGCAATCGCCCTTCGGCAACATTCTGAATTCACTAAGGTCTCTCTCTTTGTCAGGAGAGCCCTGGCCGGATTATGGCCAATAGGATTGGGATGCGGACGACGAAGAAATTCGACGCCCACCCACCACCCACTTTGTAGCCATTGTCGATGACTTAACCGACATGCTCGACTTCGACTCCGAAGACATCGACGGTATGGACAACGATATGGGAGACGAACATGAACCAGCACCTACAGGGCACTGGATAGCCACCTCGTCGTATGACATATACATGGTGGATACACCCAATGAAGGCAACATCGACGAGATAACGGAGGATGACCCCTCCAAGAAGCAACCCAAGCGCCAACGTCAGTGGCGCCGCTCTAAGTCCCGCCAAAGCAAAAGTGGTGATACCGGCACAGGAGATAATAACACTCCGGATAGCTTCGAAGACAACAACAATCCCCTCCAGCAAGATTTAGAGCAGGAGAATGAAGGAGCCAGCTCTCCTGAAAGAGCGGCTGGCAGAGAGGAGGAGGATGACAATTACATGCCCCCCTCCGAAGACGAGGCAAGCCTCGGTGACGATGAATTCACCGTACCAGAGGATCCCGTTGAACAAGAGCGCTTCAAGCGCATGCTCATGGCCACGGCAAATAGCCTGAAGAAAAAGCAGCAGTAGCTTCAAGCTGACCAAGATCTGCTAGCTGACAAATGGTCTGAAGTCCTCGCGGCCGAGCAATATAAACTCGAGCGTCCCTCCAAGAGTTATCCAAGGCACAGGTTACTTCCCCGACTGGAGGAAGAAGCGTATGAAACGGCTGATCGGCCACCTCGTGGCCGCGATAGAGAGGCATTCCAGCCAAAAGCTCAGCCTCCATCCCAACGCCATTCAAATATAAAGGCATGGGGAGATACGCCAGACCTGCGAGACATCTTGGAGGACAAAGCAAAGCATTCAAGATCAATCTATGGATCACGAGGGCGCACCACTCTACGAGACGATAAACGTCACACCTGATACAGTAAAAGCAAATCCGGCCGGGCTGAACATAGCGGGCAGGACCCATTCGATCTGCGTCGCGATATAGCCCAATACAGAGGCGCCGCACACCCCTTATGCTTCACAGACGAAGTAATGGAACATCAATTCCCAGAAGGTTTCAAACCTGTAAACATTGAATCATACGACAGCACTACAGACCCCGCGGTATGGATTGAGGACTTCCTCCTCCACATCCACATGGCCCGCGGTTATGACTTACATGCCATCAAGTACCTCCCACTAAAACTCAAAGGACCAGCGCGGCATTGGCTCAATAGCTTGCCAGCGGACTCCATTGGCTGTTGGGAAGATCTGGAAGCCGCATTCCTCGACAACTTTCAGGGCACTTATGTGCGACCACCAGACGCTGATGACTTGAGCCACATAATTCAGCAGCCAGAAGAGTCGGCCAGGCAATTCTGGACTCGGTTCCTTACAAAGAAAAGTCAAATCGTCGACTGTCCGGATGCGGAGGCCTTATCGGCTTTCAAGCACAACATCCAAGATGAGTGGCTAGCCCGGCACCTTGGTCAGGAAAAGCCGAAATCTATGGCAGCCCTCACGACACTCATGACCCGCTTTTGTGCGAAAGAAGACAGCTGGTTGGCTCGCAGTAATAACATATCAAAGAAGCATGGTACCTCAGATACCAAGGACGGCAATAGCAGGTCACGTCGCAACAAGCATAAGCGCCGCATTAACGGCGAAAGTATTGAGGATACGATAGTCAATGCCGGATTCAAAGGCTCTAAACTCGGTCAGCGGGAAAAGCCATTCAAACAAAGTACGCCGGGTCCGTCCAGCTTGGACCGTATACTCGATCGCTTGTGTCAAATACACGGCACCCTAGACAAGCCAGCCAATCACACCAATAGGGATTGTTGGGTGTTCAAACAGGCCGGCAAGTTAATTGCCAAAAACAAGGACAAGGGGTCGCATAGCGATGACGAGGAAGAACCCTGGCAGCCACACACTGGAGGACAGAGAGGTTTCCCTTGCAAGTGCGGACGGTGAACATGATATACGCAACCCACATCCCCAAGAGGGAGCGGAAGCGTGCACTCAGGGGCGTATATGCGTTGGAGCCAGTCGCCCCAAAGTTCAACCCTTGGTCCTCATGTACGATCACCTTCGATCGCAGGGACCACCCCACTAGTATCTGTCATGGTGGATTCGCCGCACTGGTCCTAGACCCAATCATCGACGGATTTCACCTCACTCGAGTCCTTATGGACGGCGGCAGTAGCCTGAACCTGCTTTATCAGGACACAATGCGCAAAATGGGTATAGACCCCTCAAGGATCAAACCCACAAAGACGACCTTTAAGGGCGTCATTCCAGGCGTAGAGGCCCACTGCACAAGCTCAATTACATTGGAAGTGGTCTTCGGATCCCCGGGTAACTTCCGAAGCGAAGAGTTAATCTTCGATATAGTCCCGTTCCGCAGTGGTTATCACGCGCTGCTCGGACGAACCGCATTTGCTAGATTCAATGCGGTACCACATTATGCATACCTCAAGCTCAACATGCCAGGACCTCGCGGAGTTATTATAGTCAATGGAAACACAGAGCGCTCTCTCCGAACACAGGAGCACACCGCGGCCCTCGCAGCAGAAGCGCAAAGCAGCCTCTCAAGGCAATCTACCAGTTCGACGTTTCAAAGACCGGACACCTTCAAGCGCGCTCGGGGCAATCGGCAAACAGACCACCTGACGCGATCTGAGCTCGTGTAGCAATACGGCGGCCACCCCAATCCCAGCCCAACGGCGTTGTTCGTGCCACGCATACATAATTATGCATTAAAAATACCATGGGCACAGGTGGGGAGGGGGGCACAACTACAACACACCCCAAAACGCGGCCTAAACCGCACCAGGGGCTTCCCGTTTGGTTATTTTTCTTTTTCTTTCAGGACTTCAATCTCTGGAAACACTGTCCGGCAGCTCTATTGCCGAACACATGATACAACAACCAAGGAGGCCGACAACTACGGAATTCCCAGGTGGATTACAGATTTCATATAATTCCTTAGCTCGCCCTTGGAAGGGACATAGTCCTACTCTTTTGCTTATTGCACTATCTGTATCACTCTGCTTTAATGCAATTTTTTAATATACAATACATGACATTACGACTATTATCGCATTTTTGTTATATATATACATATCTATGTGTTCATTAATGACGCCTAGCAACCGTACACTCTGGTATGGCCAATGCACCAGGGGCTTACGTACCCACAATATGGTGTGAAAAGTCCGAACACTTTCACAAGTGCGGCACCCCGAACTTATAGCATTATATGCATCAGCTCCAAATCATGTCTTTGGTCAAATGTTGGGTTTGCCTGGCTCCTATGTTTTGGTACCTTACGTTCCGCTCTATCGGCTAAGGTAGCGCTAGGAGAACTACTGCGATTGTGCCCTGGTTCTGCCGGGCTGAGCACCTTAGTGGAGAAAGCTAAAACTGACTGTCATGATAAGGCGAGAGACTGGTCGCTATTCGGCGAGGTTTTTCGAGTCCCTAAAGACTTATGCCGCTTAGGGCGAGGGGCCGGCTCCGTCCGGCTTACAGGCGTGTATCGCACCCCGAATTCGGCCTTCCGAGTACCAGGGGCTTCGCCGAAATTTAAAATTATAGAATTCTATGGCTAAGTGAGAGTGATAAAGCATTATTAGTCCGGTTGCCTTATTCGTTGTGCTGAGCACCTCCCTCGAAGGACCCAAACATGGGAACAAGAGTGCTCAGGTTTATCCCGAACACCCCGGCACTTGTGGCATGGGGGCAGAAGCCGAGGACTAGCCATCTCTCAGATAGGATAAACAGCCAAACCGAAGGTAATATTTTAAATTCACACAAGCGTTGCATAGTGAATATGATACAAGTTTTCATACATACAGGACAAAACGAGCAAGTCTCATTCAAATATTACATTTTGCGAACACTCATCCGCGATAAGACAGGTGCCCGACAGAACACCCTCATAGTGCATCTCGGGGTGGCGGTGCTCCTTGCCCTCCAGCGGCCCCTCCTTGATCAGCTTCACGGCGTCTAGCTTGACCCACTGCATTTTTACACGGGCGAAGGCCCGGTGTGCACCTTCAATGCAGACGGATCGCTTGACGACCTCCAGCCGTGGGCAGGCATCCATAAGCCGCCTCACCAGGACGAAGAAGCTGTTCGGAAGGGCGTCGCCAGGCCACAACCGGACTATGAAGCGCTTCATGGCCTGATCGGCCGCCTTATGTAGCTCGGCCATCTGCTTCAGCTGGTCGCTCATTGGCACCGGATGTTCGGCCTCAGCATACTGAGACTAGAACAGCTTCTCCATCGAATTTCCGTCCTCGTCCTGGTAGAATAGTGCGGCATCGGACACACTGCGGGGCAAATCTGCGAATGCTCCTGAAGAGCTCCGGATTCGGGTAAGTAATCGGTAATTCACCTTTACATGCTTGCTTTGCATATAGAAAGCCTTACCCGCCGCTATCTTCTTCATCGCGTCGATCTCCTGAAGGGCCTTCTGGGCCTCGGCCTTGGCACTCTTCGCGCTCTCACGGGCCGCGGCAAGCTCAGACTCTCTCGTCTTCAAGTTAGGCTCCAACGCCTCATGCTTTGTCATGAGAGCCTGGAGCTCTTGCTGCACCTCGCCCACCCGAGCCTCGTGCCTCTCTCGCTCGGTGCGCTCCTGGGCCGCCTTTTCTTCGGCCTGGGACAACGCTTGCTTCAGGGTCGCCACCTCGGTCGTGGCCCTGGCAAACATACAATGATCCTGTCATTTAGCAATCACGTCCTTTTTCTCATCTACAGACGGGGTATTACTTACCCTTGTTCTCCTCGAGCTACCTCTTAGCAAGGCCGAGCTCTTTTTGGGACCCCTCGAGGGCCTCCTTCAGTACGGCGACCTCCGCAGTTAGTGCGGCGGACGCCAGCAGCGAAGCCTGCATATGCATATTAACATACTTATATTAGACTCCTGCGATATTATTTGATCCTCTGTTCAGCTTTTCTTTGTGAACACCGAACAAAGCATCAGGGGCTACTGTCTATGTGGTAATATTTCTACTACATTTTAAAACACTTACCTCGAAGCCTGTTAGAAGGCTAGTACAGGCTTCAGTCAATCTGCTCTTGGCGGACTGAACCTTCTGGATCACCGCACTCATGATAGTGCGGTGCTCCTCCTCGATGGAAGCGCTTTCAACATATTGTCCGGTGCCTCTAGATGGACAGAGGTCGCCGGCACAGGCGCCTCACCCCTCTTAGAAGGAGACAGCCTGCCCGAGCCCGGTACCACTGGAGGTTCCGGCGCGGTGTTCGGCTGAGGGCCGAACTCGGAGCTCTCAGGGGCCCCATCCCCTCTGCTCCCGGAGTCCGGAAGGTCGCCTTAAGGCGCCTCTAGGACTGTCTCCCCTCGATCCGGTGCCTCTTGAGACAGCACCTCGGCGTCGTCGGCTGGATGAGGGGAGGTGGCGGTCGGGACTGGATCGCTATCCATGTCCGATGAGCCCAGGGAGCCGTCCGAGGATACCTTGATATTGGCTCGGGGCGGCCTGTACAATTGAGTTCGGCATTAGGGAAAGCAATGCGACAAAGGAATCCTATGGGTTACTTTGGTATCCGAACACTTACGATCTCCCCTGGGGCTTGGCCTTGGGCAACCACTCGTCTTCACTTTCGTTGGCGGCGGTGGAGCTGTCCGGAAGGAGCGTCCTTCCCTTCTTGGACCCTCCGGCCTCCCCAGTTGGGGGGGCCTTCCTTTTCTTGTCTCCCCCAGTCGGTGGGGGAGCCTCTTCTTCCTCTTCCTCGTCTTCGGGGGAAGAGTGCACCGCAGAGTCATCGGACGGTGAGTCTAACGATGCCTGGCGTCGGGAACTCTTACGAGCTCCCTTGGCCTTCTTGGTCTTCTCCGGCACCGTATAAGGGGCCGGAGTCAACATCTTCGCCAGAAGAGCGTCCGCAGGGCCTTCGGGCAAGGGAGCCGGATAGTCAATTTGTCCGGCCATCTTCTGCCAGTCCTGTTAACGGCACGGGAGTTTAGATCCCGCATAGAGTCAATCTATATAGAAAACAAGTATCCTGTGAAAGGTAAAACAACTTACCGCACTGGCGTGGCGCTTCGCGCTGAATCCGCGATCCTCAGTAATGGGGGGAGGGACCTCGGCACTCTGGAACAACACCCTCCAGGCATCTTCATGAGTCGTATCGAAGAGCCTGTTCAGAGTTCGGTGCTGCGCCGGATTGAACTCCCACAAGGTAAACTCCCGTTGTTGGCACGGGAGTATCCGGCGGTCGAGCATAACCTGGACTATGTTGACAAGCTTGAGCTTCTTGTCCACCATGTTCTGAATACATGACTGGAGTCCGGTCAGCTCTTTTGAATTACCCCAGGATAGGCCCTTCTCTTTCCAGGAGGTGAGCCGCATGGGGATGCCAGATCAGAACTCGGGGGCCGCTACCCATGCGGGGTCGCGCGGTTCGGTGATATAGAACCACCCTGATTGCCACCCCTTTATGGTATCCATGAAGGAGCCCTCGAGCCATGTGATGTTGGGCATCTTGCCCACCATGGCACCTCCGCACTCCACCTGGCGGCCGCTCACTACCTTCGGCTTGACATTGAAGGTCTTCAGCCATAAGCCGAAGTGGGGCTTGATGCGGAGGAAGGCCTCGCACATGACAATAAACGCCGAGATGTTGAGGATGAAGTTCGGGGCCAGATCATGGAAATCCAGGCCGTACTAAAACATGATCCCCCGGACGAAGGGATGGAGAGGGAATCCCAGTCCGCGGAGGAAATGGGTGAGGAATACCACCCTCTCATGGGGCTTGGGGTGGGGATGAGTTGTCCCTCATCTGGGAGCCGGTGCGCGATGTCGTCGGGCAGGCATCCAGCTCTCCTCAGTTTCTTGACGTCTCCCTCCGTGACGGAGGAGACCATCCACTTGCCTCCCGCTCCGGACATGGTCGGAGAAGGTTGAGATGGAAGTGAGAGCTTGGGCGCTAGAGCTCGAGTGTGCGGGAGCGGATGAGCAGAGGAGGAAGAAGGCGTGGATAGAAAGGTGAATCCTTATCCCTTTATATGTGCGGACAAAATTAAACGTCCCCACTTGCCTGGAAAAACTCGCTTATCCCCCAAGCGCCGCGATTGATGGCGCGGTTGGGTTACCCACGCCCGTATTGATGAGAATCCCGTAATAAGGGGACACGATCTCTGCTTTGACAAGACATGTTGAAAAACTGCCTCGCGTTATGTGCGGTGCTGGTTAAAAGAAACGGTTCGAATAATCACCGGGCCATGACATAACGTCATGTTGCCAAAACAAGCTAGCAGATTAGATCTGCAAAAACATTATTCTCTCTATGGTGAAATGTGGAACTTATTTTGCAGGGTCGGACACTATCCTCGTATTCAAATTCTTCTGTGATGTATTCGGAGAAGGAACCCGCCTTGCAATGCCGAAGACAACTGCGCGCCGGACTCATCGTCATTGAAGCCTGGTTCAGGGGCTACTGTGGGAGTCCTGGATTAGAGGGTCACCAGATAGCCGGACTATCTCCATTTACCGGACTGTTAGACTATGAAGATGCAAGATTGAAGACTTCGTCTCATGTCCGGATGGGACTCTACTTGGCGTGGAAGGCAAGATAGGCAATACATATATGGATATCTCCTCCTTTGTAACCGACCTTGTGTAACCCTAACCCTCTCCGGTGTCTATATAAACCGGAGGGTTTTAGTCCGTAGGACAACAATCACAACATACAATCATACCATAGGCTAGCTTCTAGGGTTTAGCCTCTCTGATCTCGTGGTAGATCTACTCTTGTAACACCCATATCATCAATATTAATCAAGCAGGACGTAGGGTTTTACCTCCATCAAGAGGGCCCAAACCTGGGTAAAACTTCGTGTCCCTTGCCTCCTGTTACCATCCGGCCCAGACGCATAGTTCGGGACCCCCTACCCGAGATCCGCCGGTTTTGACACCGACAACACCTAAAAGCCAAAGCTAGGGGATGCCCCGGAAGGCATCCCCTCTTTCGTCTACTTCTATTGGTAACTTTACTTGGAGCTATATTTTTATTCACCACATGATATGTGTTTTGCTTGGAGCATCTTGTATTATTTGAGTCTTTACTTGTTAGTTTACCACAATCATCCTTGCTGTACACACCTTTTGAGAGAGCCATACATGATTTGGAATTTGTTAGAATACTCTATGTGCTTCACTTATATCTTTTGAGTTATATAGTTTTGCTCTAGTAATTCACTTATATCTTTTAGAGAACGGTGGTGGATTTTTTTATAGAAACTATTGATCTCTAATGATTCACTTAGATTATTTTGAGAGTCTTAAATAGCAGGGTAATTTGCTTAAATAATCCTAATATGCTTGGTATTCAAGAATAGTAAAGACTTTCTTATGAGTGTGTTGAATGCTATGAGAAGTTTGACGCTTGATAATTGTTTTGAGATATGGAGATGGTGATATTAGAGTCATGCTAGTTGAGTAGTTGTGAATTTGAGAAATACTTGTGTTAAAGTTTGTGATTCCTGTAGCATGCACGTATGGTGAACCGTTATGTGATGAAGTCGGAGCATGATTTATTTACTGATTGTCTTCCTTATGAGTGGCGGTCGGGGACGAGCGATGGTCTTTTCCTACCAATCTATCCCCCTAGGAGCATGCACGTAATAATTTCCATTGATAACTTGTAGATTTTTGCAATACCATTGATAGCCTCTCTAATACCGCGCACCTTTTGCCGGTATCATACACCCACCATATGCCTTCCTCAAAACAGCCACCATACCTACCTATTATGGCATTTCCATAGCCATTCCGAGATATATTGCCATGCAACTTTCCACCGTTCCGTTTATTATGACACACTCCATCATTGTCATATTGCTTAGCATGATCATGTAGTTGACATTGTATTTGTGGCAAAGAATCCATTCATAATTCTTTCATACATGTCACTCATGAGTCATTGCATATCCCGGTACACCGCCGGAGGCATTGATATAGAGTCATATTTTGTTCCGTGTATCGACTTGTAATTGTTGAGTTGTAAGAAAATAAAAGTGTGATGATCATCATTATTAGAGCATTGTCCCAGTGAGGAAAGGATGATGGAGACTATGATTCCCCCACAAGTAGGGATGAGACTATGGACGAGAAAAAGAAAAGAGGCCATAAAAAAAGAGAAAAGGCCCAAATAATAAAAAAATGAGGGAAAAAGAGAGAATGGGCAATGCTACTATCCTTTTACCACACTTGTGCTTCAAAGTAGCTCCATGATCTTCATGATAGAGAGTCTCCTATGATATCACTTTCACATACTAGTGGGAAATTTTCATTATAGAACTTGGCTTGTATATTCCAATGATGGGCTTTCTTAAAATGCCCTAGGTCTTCGTGAGCAAGCGAGTTGGATGCACACCCACTTAGTTTCTTTTGTTGAGCTTTCATATAATTATAGCTCTAGTGCATCCGTTGCATGGCAATCCCTACTCACTCACATTGATATCTATTGATGGGCATCTCCATAGCCCGTTCATACACCTAGTTGATGTGAGACTATCTTCTCCTTTTTGTCTTCTCCACAACCACCATTCTATTCCACCTATAGTGCTATATCCATGGCTCACGCTCATGTATTGCGTGAAGATTGAAAAAGTTTGAGAATGTCAAAAGTATGAAACAATTGCTTGGCTTGTCATTGGGGTTGTGCATGATTTAAATACTTTGTGTGGTGAAGATAGAGCATAGCCAGACTATATGATTGTGTAGGGATAACTTTCTTTGGCCATTTTATTTTGAGAAGACATGATTGCTTTGTTAGTATGCTTGAAGTATTATTATTTTTATGTCAATATTAAACTTTTATCTTGAATCTTTCAGATCTGAATATTCATACCATAATTAAGAAGAGTTACATTAAAATTATGCCACGTAGCATTCCACATCAAAAATTCTGTTTTTATCATTTACCAACTCGAGGACGAGCAGGAATTAAGCTTGGGGATGCTTGATACGTCTCCAACGTATCTATAATTTTTGATTGCTCCATGCTACATTATCTACTGTTTTGGACATTATTGGGATTTATTATCCACTTTTATATTATTTTTGGGACTAACCTATTAACCGGAGGCCCAGCCCAGAATTGCTGTTTTTGCCTATTTTAGGGTTTCAAAGAAAAGGAATATCAAACGGAGTCCAAACGGAATGAAACCTTCGGGAACGTGATTTTCTCACCGAACATGATCCAGGAGACTTGGACCCTACGTCAATAAATAAAGGAGGAGGCAACGAGGTAGGGGGGTGCGCCTACCCCCCCCCAGGCGCGCCCTCCACCCTCGTGGACCCCCTATTGCTCCACCGATGTACTCCTTCCTCCTATATATACCTACGTACCCCCAAACGATCAGAGACGGAGCCAAAAACCTAATTCCACCGCCGCAACCTTCTGTATCCACGAGATCCCATCTTGGGGCCTGTTCCGGAGCTCCGCCGGAGGGGCATCCATCACGGAGGGCTTCTACATCAACACCATAGCTCTCCGATGAAGTGTGAGTAGTTTACCTCAGACCTTTGGGTCCATAGTTATTAGCTAGATGGCTTCTTCTCTCTTTTTGGATCTCAATACAATGTTCTCCCCCTCTCTTGTGGAGATCTATTCAATGTAATCTTCTTTTTGCGGTGTGTTTGTTGAGACCGATGAATTGTGGGTTTATGATCAAGATTATCTATGAACAATATTTGAATCTTCTCTGAATTCTTTTATGTATGATTGGTTATCTTTGCAAGTCTCTTCGAATTATCAGTTTGATTTGGCCTACTACATTAATCTTTCTTGCAATGGGAGAAGTGCTTAGCTTTGGGTTCAATCTTGCGGTGTCCTTTCCCAGTGACAGTAGGGGCAGCAAGGCACGTATTGTATTGTTGCCATCGAGGATTACAAGATGGGTTTTTTATCATATTGCCTGAATTTATCCCTCTACATCATGTCATCTTGCTTAAGGCGTTACTCTGTTTTCATTAACTTAATACTCTAGATGCATGCTGGATAGCAGTCGAGGAGTGGAGTAATAGTAGTAGATGCAGGCAGGAGTCGGTCTACTTGTCTTGGACGTGATGCCTATATACATGATCATACCTAGATATTCTCATAACTATGCTCAATTCTGTCAATTGCTCAACAGTAATTCGTTCACCCACCGTAAAATACTTATGCTCTTGAGAGAAGCCACTAGTGAAACCTATGGCCCCCGGGTCTATCTTCATCATATTAATCTTCCAACACTTAGTTATTTCCTTTGCTTTTTTACTTTGCTTTTATTTTACTTTGCATCTTTATCATAAAAATACCAAAAATATTATCTTATCATATCTATCAGATCTCACTCTCGTAAGTGCCCATGAAGGGATTGACAACCCCTTATCGTGTTGGTTGCGAGGAGTT
This sequence comes from Triticum aestivum, assembly GCF_018294505.1. Taxonomy (NCBI): domain Eukaryota; kingdom Viridiplantae; phylum Streptophyta; class Magnoliopsida; order Poales; family Poaceae; genus Triticum; species Triticum aestivum. The sequence continues at coordinate 28,232,916 of NC_057806.1, read as the reverse complement.
ATTTGTTTTGTGCATGTACTAGGGACTCGCATGCAACCTCCTTCTAGATTGATACCTTGGTTCTCAAGAACCGAGGGAAATACTTACGCTACTTTGCTGCATCATCCTTTCCTCTTCAAGGAAATCCAACGCAGTGCTCAAGAGGTAGCAGTAGCAGGAAGCGGAAGAGAGGAGAGGGAAGGCAACTACTGATGCTTTTCAGCGAGTACCAAGGAGTCAGAGGTCTGCTGCAGTGCCTGTACCTGATCCTAAAGCTACATCATCTACTCCAGCAACTGCATCAACAGATGCCTTCGTCCTTGGAGTTCTCTCTACACCACCTCCCGAAGACCAAGCCTGAGAGACGCATAGCACTATGCATTTTCAAACTTTTTGGTAACTTGTTGCCAAAGGGGGAGAAATATGTATAGATCATAGGCTTCGAGAGAGAGTGTTTTGCCTTTTATCTCTCTTGTTTTGGTTGAACCTTTTTATGCGCTTGGTTGATACACTATGTCTGTGTCTGTGTGAGATACTTGTTTGATCATGTGATTGATCATATGCTACTTTAATGCTTGCTTGGATGATATTATCTCTTATATTCCATATATGATCATTCACTTTGCTTGGTGATGAGTGCATGTTTTTAATGTTTATCATTTTGAGTGCTCCACTAAGATGTATGTGACATGGAAGAGTGACCCATGATCCTAATCGATTGTGCATTTGCATTCAAAAGCAAATTTTAAATAATGCACAAATTTAGGGGGAGCTCTTGCTTATCACATACTTCTCAAAGCGACGATGTATTTCAATCTTATAATCATTTGTCGAAGCTTTGATCTATATGTTGTCATCAATTACCAAAAAGGGGGAGATTGAAAGTGCAACTATCCTTGGGTGGTTTTGGTAATTTCTAACAACATATAGCTCATTGAGCTAATACTATTTCAAGATAAATATTTCAGGAAAGCTCAATGATTGGCATGGCATGGATTAGAAATGTGGAGCCCTAAAAAAATGCTAAGGACAAAAGATTGGCTCAAGCTCTAAAGCTCAAGACTCTAAATTTTACCTTTTAGTGATCCAAGATCACATTGAGTCCACAGGAAAAGCCAATACTATTAAAAGGGGATGAGGTGTTGCTTAATGGGTTACTTGCTCAAAATGCTTAGTGATATGCTCCAAAACCCTCAACCACTTTCTCATATCCACATATGTCCCAAACCAAAAGTCAAACTTGGCCCCACCGAAACTTTCTATCCGGCACCACCGAGTTCAGTTGACATAGCCACTGCCACAAAACCCTAGTTTTTTCGGTCTCACGATAGGGATCTCGGTCTCACCGAGATGGGATTGTAAACTCTCTGTTTCCCTTCGTAACGTTTCGGTCCAACCGAAATGAGTGATCGGTCCCACCGAGTTCACAATGCAAACTCTCTGTTTCCCCTTTGTAACATTTCGGTCTCACCGAGATGAGCGAATCGGTCCCACCAAGTTTTCCTGACCAACTCTCTGGTTAGCTTATTACCAAAATCGGTTCCACCAACTTTGTGTAATTGGTCTCACCGAGATTATGTTATGCCCTAACCCTAATGAAATCGGTCTCACCGAGTTGACATGTCGGTCCCATCGAAAATCCTCACGTTCACATTTTGAACTACATCGGTCCAACCGAGTTTCATTATTCGGTTCCACCGAGTTTGGTGATTTGTATGTAACGGTTAGATTTTGTGTGGAGGCTATATATATACCCCTCCACCCACTCTTCATTCGTGAGGAGAGCCATCAGAACATGCCTACACTCCCATCATACATTTTCTGAGAGAGAACCACCTACTCATTCCAACCATATGAATCTTGATCTCTAGCCTTCTCCAAGTTGCTTTCCACTCAAATCATCTTTCCACCAAATCCAAACCAGTGAGAGAGAGTTGAGTGTTGGGGAGACTATCATTTGAAGCACAATATCAAGGAGTTCATCATCAACACACCGTCTATTACCTTTTGGAGAGTGGTGTCTCCTAGATTGGTTAGGTGTCACTTGGGAGCCTCCGTCAAGATTGTGGAGTTGAACCAAGAAGTTTGTACGGGCAAGGAGATCGCCTACTTCATGAAGATCTACCCTAGTGAGGAAAGTCCTTCGTGGGCGATGGCCATGGTGGGATAGACAAGGTTGCTTCTTCGTGGACCTTTGTGGGTGGAGCCCTCCGTGGACTCGCGCAACCGTTACCCTTCGTGGGTTGAAGTCTCCATCAATGTGGATGTACGATAGCACCACCTATCAGAACCACGCCAAAAATCTCCGTGTCTACATTGCGTTTGCTCCCTCCAAACTCCTCCCTTTACCTTCATGTGCAATGTTTTACATTCCGCCGGTATACTCTTAGACTTGCATGTGTAGGTTGATTGCTTGACTAGTGCTAAGTTGCGAAAATCTGCCAAGACTTAAAATTGGGAAAAGGCTAGATTTTTATTTGGTCAAGTAGTCTAATCACCCCCCTCTAGACATACTTTTGATCCTACAATCTCCTAGTCCCTTGAACTCTGACTTGGGCTGGTGCTTCAATCTTGCTCCCGCCCCTGTGCACAGTCTGGGCAACAAACTCAGGGTTTGTTGCACCAACAGAAGCCCCCGGGCCTGCCCCAAACATGCTGCCGAGTGTTGTCGGTTTAGGGCCTAATAAGTGCACATGCAAGGTTGCTGAAGAGGCTGGTCTCTTGAGGTTTTCTTCTCTTCTTCATTAGCCTTGATTCTGGGCCAGTTTCCGGTTTCTCCGCGCGTCATGCGCAATGCTGTGGAAGAACTTTGATCGTGGCCTGCAAATTCTCCTCACCCCACGGTCACGGGGCAGAAACTGCCATCCCACTTGCCTCCCATTTCGCACGTACCTGCCATGTGTCCTGCATGCATTGGACGTGGTAGGTGGTGGATGCGGAGGGCACGGGGAGGAGTGCCATGGCCGAAAACTGAGTGCTGATGGTTGGAGCAGAGGGTCGGCCTTGATTCTCAGAGCCACAGAGGGTGCAGAGAGGCCGGATTGGAGGAGCGGGGCGGCCATTTCCTTTATGAGGAGCCAGCCCCCTGCCTCGCCCCCTATAAAAAGGGGCAGGGCGGCGCCTCTCTGCACACACTTCTTCTTCTTCTTCTTCTTCTTCTTCTTCTTCTTCTTCTTCTTCTTCTTCTCTGCAACCCTTCCCTTCTAGCCATGGCGAGAGGGCGAGGGCGCAGCGGCGTCCCGGCGGCGGCAATGAGGGCTTCTACTCGACAGCACATCCCCCCTCCTCTGGATCCTGAATAAGGGTGGTTCTATCTTTGGTCTTGACCTCAATGCCATCCATATAAGCTTCTATGTTTCTGTGCAGCTGTGCCTCAAAACCAATCTGGACTGCCCTTGCAAAAGTGGACCCGGCACTCTTTAATCCGAATGGCATGCGAACAAAACAGTACGTACCACATGGGGTAATGAGCGACGTCTTCTCTTCATCTTCCTTGGACATGAAGATTTGGTGATACCCAGAATATTCATCCACAAAGGAGAGCAAATCACAACCTGAAGTGGAATCCACAATCTGATTGATACGCGGTAAGGGAAACGGGTCCTTCGGGCAAGCTTTGTTGAGATCTGTGTAATCTATGCAAAGCCTCCACTTCCCGTTAGCCTTCCGGACTACCACTGGATTTTCCAACCACGTGGGATGCATCACTCCTCTGACCAAACCAACTGCCTCAAGTTTCTTGATCTCTTCTGTAATGAACTGCTGCCTCTCCAAGACCTGCTTCCGAACTTTCTGCTTGACAGGTCGAGCGTGTGGGCAGACAACAAGGTGCTGCTCGATTACCTTCCTGGGAACACCAGGGATATCATATGGTTGCCAAGAAAACACATCGATATTCACCCGCAGGAAGGCAATGAGCGCGCTTTCCTATTTGTCATCAAGGGTGGCGCTGATAGTGAAAGCACCATCAATGCCAGCCAGCCCTGCCGGGACCTTCTTCACTTGGGGTGCAGCGACCTTGGATCTCTTGCTGTTGGAATATTCCGGCACGTCATCAACGGGTGCCGTGCACTCGGAGGGGGCACGCTTCCCAGATTCTTTGTTGGAGTTCCTACAATCTCTCTTTTTTCCTTTGCTTCCTTCAACGGGGACCGTTGTTGCCGCTGCCTCTGCCGCGACCGCTGAGGGAGTCCGTGATTAGGGGGTCCTCGGACAGCCGGACTATATCCTTCGGCCGGACTATTGGACTATGAAGATACAAGATTGAAGACTTCGTCCCATGTCCGGGTGGGACTCTCCTTTGCAGGGAAGGCAAGCTTGGCAATTCAGATATGTAGATCTCCTCCCTTGTAACTGACTCTGTGTAACCCTAGCCCCCTCCAGTGTCTATATAAACCGGGGGGTTTAGTCCGTAGGACAACAACAATCAGAATCATAGGCTAGCTTCTAGGGTTTAGCCTCTACAATCTCATGGTAGATCAACTCTTGTAATACTCATATCATCAAGATCAATCAAGCAGGACGTAGGGTATTACCTCCATCGAGAGGGCCCAAACCTGGGTAAACATTGTGTCCCCTGCCTCCTGTTACCATCTGCCTTAGATGCACAGTTCGGGACCCCCTACCCGAGATCCGCCGGTTTTGACACCAACATTGGTCCTTTCATTGAGAGTTCCACTGTGTCGTCACCATAAGGCTTGATGGCTTCTTCGATCATCGGCAACGATGCGATCCAAGGTGAGGTTTTTCTCCCCGGACAAATCTTCGTATTTGGCGGCTTCGTACTGCGGGCCAACTCGCTTGGCCATCTGGAGCAGATCGAGAGCTACGCCCCTGGCCATTAGGTCAGGTTTGGAAGCTTGAACTATACCGCCGACATCCGCGGAGACTTGATCTTGGACAAATTCGAGCCCATGTCAGGTGCGCCACACAGTCTCGCAAGGGGCCAAGCCTTTCGGGGCGGACGACAGGAGGCTTCCTCAGGAGTAGCCTCATCAGGCAGGCTCGCGAGGAGGCAAAGAGATCAAGGCAGGGGCACCTCGCGAGGAGCCCGTGACGCAAGCCATGACGATCGAGATCAGGCAGGCGCCAGGCAGGCGCCGGCCTACGCAGTGTCCTTGTTTCCCCTTTGGTGCAAAGGGAGCAAGCACATGCCAAGGCATCGGGAAAAGGTTACCATTCTGGTGCAACGAGACCAAGACCAGCAGAGCGGCAGGACGGAGGTCACCGTGGAGCCCAAGACGGCATCATCACCAGTGCTTTTGGCAGCCGAAGACCACCTTTGGTCAGGATAACTTGTACTAGATGTTCCCCTTTAAAATGGCCAATTGTTGGCGCCCTTCCCGCTCATTATTTGGGAAGAGGACCAGAGCCTCTGTAAATAGGACTAGCCCCCAAAGAGAAGAAAAGAGAAAAAAGGGGAGAAGGAAAGAGGAGAAGAGAAAGAGAGAGAGAAGAGAAAGAGAGACAGAGAGAGTGAGAGATCCGGACCAAGTAGAACACAGTGCACCAGCTCAAGAACACCTCTCGCGAGGCCGTTCTTCCCCCTGTATTGTTCATCATCAGCCCTTGAGGCAATCCACCACACCACACACTGGAGTAGGGTATTACACCACATTAGTGGCCCGAACCAGTATAAACCTCGTGTCCTTTGTGTGTTCTTCTTTCCAGCCTAGATTTCTCTCGATCCATAGAAGCGCGAGTTGGTAGGGGAAAGATCTCCGTGCGCACCCCAGAGTTCGAACCTTAAGGGTCTGCCGGAACCCGAAATCCGACAGTCTCCACTTCGGTCGTGGCCCCTAGCAAAATTCATGACGATCCTGTGATCTAACAACCAGTTTCCTTTTTGTTTATCAATAAACAGACGAGGTATCACTTACCTTTGTTCTCTTCGAGCTGCCTCTTTGTAAGGCCGAGCTCTTCCTCGGACTGCTCAAGGTCCCGCTTCAGTGTGGAGACCTCCGCCGTGTGAGCGGCAGCGGCCAGCAGTGAAGCCTGCTTATTCACATAGACATATTCTGATTAGACTCCAGTGATTATTATTTGATCCTCTATTCGGCCTTTCTTCCGAACACCAAACAGAGCATCAGGGGCTACTGTCTATGTTGTAAAATTTTCTCATAATTTGATTACTTACCTCAAAGCCTGTTAGGAGGCTGGCACAGGCTTCAATCAGTCTGCTTTTGGCGGACCGAACCTTCTTGACCACCGCACTCATGATAGTGCGGTGATCTTCGTCAATGGAAGCGTCGCGAAGCGCTTCCAGCAAATTGTCCGATGCCTCTAGATGGACAGAGGCCATTGGCACAGACAGCTTGTCCGTCTTAGACTTGCTGCCCCCGGCATTAGAGCCCATGGGAGTCTTGCCCCTCGTGCGCCTAGTGTCCGGAATGTCGCCTTGGGGCGCCTCCGGAACTGTCTCCCCTTGGTTCAGCACCCTCTGAGACAACACCTCAACATCGTCCGTAGGGCGGGGGGAGGAGGCGGTCGGGAGTGAATCGTTGTTCATATCCGACGGGCCCAAAGACTCATCCGATGAGGATACGCCGATATGGGCTTTGGATGGGCTGCATGATCATGTTCGGCATGATAAGAAGCAATAAAATAAAACATACCAAGAACTATTATGGTATCCGGATACTTACGACTTCGCCAGGGGCTTATCCCTGGGTAGCCACTCCTTGTCGCTAAAAGCGGCCGCCATGGAGCAATCCGGAAGAAGAGTCCTTCCCTTCTTGGACCCTTCGGCCTCCCCTGACGGGGCGGCCTTCCTTTTCTTGTCTCCCCCGGCCAAGGGGGGAGAACTTTCCTCTTCCTCCTCCTCGTTTTCATGGGAGGAGGGCACCTCGGTGTTATCAGACGATGAGTCCGATACGACCTTGCGCCGGAGACCTTTCCTGGTCCCTGCGGCCTTATTCTTGGCCTTCTTCTCCGGTGCCTCATAGGGCGCCGGAACCAGCATCTCCGTTAAGAGAACCCCTGCTGGATCCTCGGGCAATGGGGCCGGACAATCGATCCGCTCCGCAGTCACGAACCATTACTGTTAAATGGCGTGGGGGCTTACATCCACCACATGATTATACTGGGGAAAGAAACATCTTATGAGACATAAGGAGCTTACCGGATTGGCAGGGCGCTTTGCGTTGAGTCCGCGATCCTCGGTAAGGGGAGGAGGTACCTCGGCGGACTTGAACAGCACCCTCCAGATGTCCTAGTGTGTCACGTCGAAGAGCTCTCGCAACGTCTGGTGCTTAGCCGGATTGAACTCCCACATATTGAATGCCAGTCTTTGATACGGGAGGATCCGGCGGAAGAGCATGACCTGGACCATGTTGACAAGCTTGATTTTCTTGCTTATCATGTTTTTAACACAGTTCTGGAGTCCGGTCATATCCACCGATGACCCCCATGATAGGCCCTTCTCTTTCCAAGAGGTGAGCCATGTGGGGATGCCGGATCGAAATTCGGGGGCCGCCACCCAGTTGGCGTCGTGCGGCACGGTGATGTAGAACCACCCCGATTGCCACCCCTTCACTGTCTCCACATAGGAGCCTTCGAGCCAGGTGATGTTGGGCATTTTTTCCACCATGGCGCCTCTGCACTCCTCTTGCTGGCCGACCACCACATTTGGTTTAACGTTGAAGGTCTTCAGCCACAGGCCAAAGTGGGGCTTGATGCGGAGGAAGGCCTCGCACACGAGGATAAACACCGAGATGTTGAGGATGAAATTGGGGGCCAGATCATGGAAGTCCAGCCCATAGTAGAACATGAGCCAGCAAACAAATGGGTGGAGGGGAAATCCCAGCCCGCGGACGAAATGGGTAAGGAATACAACCCTTTCGTAGGGTTCAGGGGTAGGGATGATCTGCCCCGCGTCTGGGAGCCGGTGCGCGATATCTGCGGCTAGGTATCCGGCTTCCCGGAGCTTCGTAATGTTCTCCTCTGTAACAGAGGAGACCATCCACTTCCCTCCCGCTACGGACATGTTTGGAGTAGTTTTGTGGAGGAAATGCGAACTTGGGCGCTGGAGCTTGAGTGCGCGAGAACGGATGGGCAAGGAAGAAGAAGGCGTGGGTGAAAAAGAGGAGTCCTTGTCACTTTATAAGGGCGGAAGGAACTATGCGCCTCCCCACTTGCCTGGTAAACTCGCTTATTCCCCAAGCGCCGTGATTGATGGCGCGGTTGGGTTACCCACACCCGTATTGATGAGAATCCCGTGATAAGGGGACACGATCTCTGCTTCGAGAAGATGTGCCAAGAAAACCGCCTCGCAATATGTGCAGTAGCTGGTTGGAAAAAAACAGTTCGAATAATGAATGGGCCATGGCGTGATGTCACGTTATGAAAAGTTGTCGGCAGATTAGATTTGTGGAAATAGTATACTCTCTATGGTGGTATGTGGAATTTGTTTTGCAGAGCCGGACACTATCCTTGTGTTAAAAATCTTCTACGGAGTATTCGGAGGAGGAACCCGCCTTGCAATGCCGAAGACAATCTGCGTGTCGGACTCATCGTCATTGAAGCCTGGTTCAGGGGCTACTGAGAGAATCCGTGATTAGGGGGTCCTCGGACATCCGGACTATATCCTTCGGCCGGACTGTTGGACTATGAAGATACAAGATTGAAGACTTCGTCCCGTGTCCGGGTGGGACTCTCCTTTGCGTGGAAGGCAAGCTTGGCAATTCGGATATGTAGATCTCCTCCCTTGTAACCGACTCTATGTAACCCTAGCCCCCTCCGGTGTCTATATAAACTGGAGGGTTTAGTCCGTAGGGGACAACAACAATCAGAATCATAGGCTAGCTTCTAGGGTTTAGCCTCTATGATCTCGTGGTAGATCAACTCTTGTAATACTCATATCATCAAGATCAATCAAGCAGGACGTAGGGTATTACCTCCATCGAGAGGGCCCGAACCTGGGTAAACATTGTGTCCCCTGTCTCCTGTTACCATCCGCCTTAGACGCACAGTTCGGGACCCCCTACCCGAGATCCGCTGGTTTTGACACCGACAACCGCGTCCCAGCACATCCTGTCCACACAAATGATCGCATCCTTCTCATTTGATGGGATGGTTATGACTCCTAGTGGCCCAGGCATCTTCAAGGTGTTGTAGGCATAGTGAGATGCCGCCATGAATTTAGCCAAGGCTGGGCGTCCAAGAATCCCATTGTATGGCAGGGGGAGATCGACCCCATCAAACACAATCCTCTCAGTCCGGTAGTTTAGTTCTCCCCCAAACGTTACCGGCAACATGATCTTTCCCTTAGGATGGCTCCTGCCGGGATTAACTCCTTGAAACATGCCAGTAACTTCTAGCTCTTCCTCTACTATCTAGAGTCTGCCAATAACTGCTGGGGAAATCAGATTCAACCCGGCCCCGCCGTCCACCAGCATCTTTGTGTCCTTGAGGTTGCAAATCGTTTGGGACACCAACAATGGCAAACACCCTACCGCAGTGGTACGGCTAGGGTGATCCTCCTCGTCAAAGATGATGGGCGTATGGGACCACTTGAGCGGCTTCCGGGCCACCACTTCAGTTGTCGATGAGAGGTGTGCAGGGATGCACCCCCGTCAATGCACAGGGAGTCGGTGGCCTTCTGAGACTCTTGCTCACTGGTTTCCTCTTTATCCCCTCCGCCACTCTCATCATTACAAGCTTCCTTTTCTCAGCCTCTGGCGGGTTTTCCTTGGTTTCAAAAGGGTTTACCAGGGCGATTTACTTCACCACCTCGGCCCTTACCGCCAGCAACATTCTGACCTTTTTCCTTGTCACGCTTCTCATATTCTACTCTCTATCTCTTGACAAGCCGCTCAAACTTGATAAAACTTTTGAAGGTCGTGGCCCTTGGTCCGATGAATCTTGTAGTACGGACCATCACCTTTCCCGGCTTTCTCGGCAATAGCGGCTTCCCGGCAGTCAGCGCACGCGGCAGCTTCCTTGCTGGGGCCTCAGCTTTGGCCTTCTTGCCAGTACTAGGCATACTCGATCCTTCAACAATCATCACTGCCTTATCCCTCCGCTTCTTAAGGCGCTTCTTGCTCTTCCTCTGGCTGGTTGATTCATCATCATCCTCTGAATCAACATTGGTGCAATCTTGTCTCCAGGAAACTTCCTTCCCTCCTCCATCCGAGTACACTTATCCACCAATGTATAGAGATCCTTCATAGTCTTGGGCAACCGTACATTCATCTTGGAACAGATCCGGCGGTTGCGCACATTGGACTGGAAGGCAGCTATTACAGTTGCCGGATGGATATTTGGGATATTTCTATGAACTTTGCTGAATCTCTGTAAATACTTATGGAAGGTTCCTCCTTCCTTCTATTGGAGAAGCTACAAGTCGCTAGGCCTGTCGGGTTCTTGATGACCACCAGTGAAGGCGCCAATGAATTCATGGCACAGGTCAGCCCATGACGAAATGGAGTTCTCCGGTAGCTGCATCAGCCAAGACCTCACATTGGACTTGAGGGCCAAAGGGAAGTAGTTGGCAAACACATTCTCATCTCTTCCCCTGGCAGCCTGAACAGCGATGGTGTAGATGCTCAGGAACTCTACCGGTTCAGCCTCCCATCGTACTTCTCAAGTATCTCTAGCTTGAATGTGTGAATGGACGGCCAACGGACTTGCCACAGCTCGCGAGTAAAGGCAGGACAGCCAACCTCGAAAGGTAGGCACCCGCCAACACCGAGCGTGGGCTTGTCGACGCAGGGGCCGTTGCACCCGTCGGTCCGACGGAGGTCGTCGCGGTGTTGCTTGACAACAACATGCGTGTCTCCTCTCCGCCTATCCCTCGGGGCTCGTCGTTGGCCTGAACGTGCTCGAGGGTCAGAAGAGGCCATCAAGACGTCGTCGGGGTCTTGATTCTGTTACGCTCGCGCTGACTTCCGTGGAGGGGACTGTACCATGGGGATGGCCCCTTCCGTACGGTGAGCAGCATGAGCCGTTGTTGTCGCTTGGAGAGGTCGCGACGGGCCAGCTCGCCGTGAGCCCCCAGCTTCAGCGAAACTGAGAAGACTTTGGATGGTGGCACGCCATTCGTCCATCTGCTCGGCCGCTGGCGGAAACCTCAACAGCAGTTGAACACGCACCATGGCTTCCGAAGCTATACTTGGCATGGATGATGATGAAGTCGATCACACCGCCGCTCGTCTCCTAACGGTGCCAACGGCGGCAGCACTGCGTCCTGCTGCTGCGGCGGGGCGACCACCTGGATGTGGTGTGGTGAAGGCGCTCGAGGGCCAGCGGCTCCGTTGGGCGGAACGGCTTGGTCGACCCGTCCCGGGGGAGGTGCACGCGCTGCGGCCGCACCCGTGGTAGGAGTGGCCGGAGGGCAGCGAGAACCACTCCTGCTGCCATATCTTGACAGTCTCCATGAAGGCCCCTTTTGGCCAGGTGACATTCGGAAGCTTGCTCACCATGGTGCCTCCCCAGTCTGCGTGCTCCCCATCGACCACCTTCGGCTTCACGTTGAAGACCTTAAGCCATAGGCCGAAGTGGGGGGAAGGCGGAGCAGTGCCTCACACGCGACGATGAACGCCAAAATGTGGAGGATGGAATTTGGGGCTAGATCATGGAAATCTAGCCCATAATAGAACATGAGGCCGGGATGAAAGGGTGGAGAGGAAACCCTAGTCGGCGGAGAAAGTAGGGGATGAAGACTACCCTCTTGTTAGGCTCCAGAGTAGGGATGACCTGCTTTTTGGCAGGGAGTCCAGCGGGCGATGCCCGTGGCCAAGTACCCCGCTTCCCGGAGTTCCTCGACGTTCCTCTCCGTGACGGAGGAAGCCATCCACTTGCCATGCGAGCCGGATCCGGACATGGCTGGAGTGTTGGTGGCGACGAAAAAGATCAAAACTTGGGCACCGGATCTTGAGGATGGAAGGGCTGAGGAAGAAGGCGTGAGGTAAAAATATGGATCTTTATCCTCTTATAAAGGCAGTGAATATCAAGAGCCCCCTCACGAGCCTTAAAACTCGCCTATTCCCAAGGGGTCGTGTAAACGACACGATTGGATTACCCAAATCCGTATTGATAAGAATCCTGCAATAAGGGGACACAATCTCTGCTATTGACAAGACGTGTAGTTTAAGACCACGCCTCGAAATGCAAAGCAGGAGGCTAAAAAATAGTTCGAAATAATAATAATAAGGCCAGGCAAAACGTCTCACCGAAAAATCTGTCAGTAGACATGACCTATTTTGTTTGAATATTTTGCCCTTATGGTCCAGGGTTGTAACTGTTATATGGAGCCAGATATAGTTCTTTTGTTCAATAGCTTTGGAGTATTCGGAGGAGGAACCCGCCTTGCAATGCTGAAGACAATCTGCACACCAGACACATCGTCATTGAAGCCAAGTTCAGGGGCTACTGAGGGAGTCCTGGATTAGGGGTTCCCCGGGTGTCCGGGCTATGTGACATGGGCCGAACTGATGGGCCGTGAAGATACAAGATAGAAGGCCTTCCCCCGTGTCTGGATGGGACTCTCCTTTGTGTCTATGGCAAGCTTGGCATTCGGATGAGTAGTTTCCTTTCTCTGTAAACCGACTCTGTAGAACCCTAGGCCCCTCCGGTGCCTATATAAATAGGAGGGTTTAGTCCGTAGAGGCTAAGAAAAATCATACATGCTAGATATCTAGGGTTTAGCCATTACGATCTCGAGGTAGATCAACTCTTGTAATCTCTATACTCATCAAAGTCAATCAAGCAGGAAGTAGGGTATTACCTCCATCAAGAGGGCCCGAACCTGGGTAAATATCATGTCCCCTGCTTCCTGTTACCTTCAGTCCTCAGACGCACACTTCGGGACCCCTACCCGAGATCTGCCAGTTTTGACACCAACAATGCCCCCAAATGGCATCCCCTATTTCTTCTAACGACCATCGGTATTTTAGTCGAAGCTATATTTTTATTCGTCACATACTATGTGTTTTGCTTGGAGTGTCTAGTATGATATGAGTCTTTGCTTGTTTTATTTTGTGTTTTAAGTCTTGATCCCTTGCTGGACACACCTATTTGAGAGAGACAAAATTATGTCATGACTTGTTAGAATTTCTCTCTACGCTTCACTTAAATTTTTATGAGCTATGGAGTTGATCTAGTGCTTCACTTATATCTTTTTTTAGCATAACGTGCTTAGTATTTTTGAAGAAATGCTCTCTTGCTTCACTTAGATTTATTTAAGAGTTAGTAAAATTTTCAAGAAATTCTCTCTTGCTTCACTTAAATTAATTTGAGAGAAAGAAAGAAATATTATGCTCATGATCTTCACTTATATTTGTTTGAGCTTGTGAAAAGCAACACATGAAAACTAGTCCCAAAGTGATAGATATCCAAGAAGGATATAATAAAAAAATTCATGAAGATCATTGGACAAAATAAACTTGATTCTTAGTAATAGTTTTGAGATATGATGATGTGATATGTGAGTTATGTTGATGAGTAATTATGCTTTAGTAAGAATATACGTGTTAAGGTTTGTGATTCCCTATGAAAGCACGAAAGTCAATAGTCATGCAATTAAATTATATCCTACTTATGGTGCATTATTTGGTGTTAATTATGCTTCATGCTTTCTTATGAGAATATCCATTTCTTGGTTGGTCGCTTCTCAATCTTTTGCTAGCCTTCATTTTGCACTAAGTATGATCTCTACTTATGCATCCAAAAACCTTTAAACCAGTTTTGCCACATGAGTCCACTATATCTACCTATATGGGTATTCTTTTGACGTACTAAGCAAATTTGCATGTGCCATCTCTAATTTTCAAAATAAACTTCTCTTTTGTGTGTTCATTTCGCTCGCGGAGCGGTGAGGGGTGGCTAATATTTTCCATGCTAGATGTGTTATTCTCACAATGAGTGTTTATTCACTTGTCATTGCACGAGAGTAAGGCAAAGGTATTAGGGATGCCCAATCCAGAAATGAAAAATGAATTTACTTTATGTTGTCAAATAATAAATTTCTTGGAAAGTGTTGGTATGGAAGGCACCCGTGGATACGGTTAGCCATGGAAAGTGAAAGTATGGTGGAAAAAGGAATAAACTTTATTTTCTGTTTGGGAACCGCCTATGATATATCTAGAAAGGAAAGTGTTGGGAACTCTAAGTCGTTTTCGTTGGTGGGAAGGATACACCTCCCAAAATGTTTTTATCTCTAAATTTTTCGATTTGAGCTCTCGCACTGAGGGAGTCCTGGACTAAGGGGTCCTCGGGCGTTCGGCCTGTTATCCATGGGTGTCAGGACCCCGACTCAATGCCACATCGATCTAGCATATAACACCTCATATCACTTTGCAGCCTCACGCACGGTATTCCCACGGGTGTCGCCTTACCTTTGCCGGGGACCGTTTGCGCCTTTTGGCACACGTATATGACAGTGTCGCTAGCATCCATATGATAAAGAGCCCGGGCTGACATGGCTAGTCGTAAACCCAAAGTGGCACAGACTTACAGGGACAGGCATCCATGACCCAGCATCGAACGTGTCGGTCATCAGCGAGTGAATCCAGGCTGTAGCACTGGGCTAGCAGGACTCCGGTGAGCCGGGCTATAGCGGGCTAACAGGACTCCGGTATTCATCGCGTGACATTTCCCCAAAGGGACAGACACAAGAAAGAAGAAGGACACATGCCGGCCAGCCTAAGTGTTCCGGAGCAGTAGCAAGCTACCATGGCTCGGTGGAAACACTAGGAGACATTTCCCGGTAAGAGAGGCTACTAAGGATAAACAACTAGATAGTCAGATCCCACACATACCAAGCATTTCAATAACATACACACAATATGCTCGATATGTGCAAATACAACATGGCATCACAACATGACTCTACAACTCAAGTATTTATTCATTAGGCTCCGAGGAGCGAGATATTACAAACATGGGTCTCATGACCCAACATCCAGAGCATACAAGTCAAAGCACAAGCGGAAGCTATCATGTCTGAGTACAGACATCTATAAATGAAAAAGGCTGAAAGCCTGACTATCTACCAGATCCTGCCGAAGGCACAAGATCGTAGCTGAGGTAACAAGCTAAACATCGAAGTCCATGTGGAACTACTAGTGAGACTGAAGTCTCTCTGCAAAAACATAAAATAGGCAAACGTGAGTACAAATGTACCCAGCAAGACTTACATCAGAACTAACTACATATGCATCATTTTCAACAAGGGGATGGTGGGGTTTAACTGCAGCAAGCCAGCTTTGACCCGGTGGCTAACCTAAACTATGACTGCAAGTAACTCTTTTGAGGTGGCGCACACGAGTCCACATATTCACCATATCAATACACCACTATGGATCCGCTCCCGTCTCCCTACGAGAACGCCATCCATAGCACTCACGCTTATCTTGCGTATTTTAGAGTATCCACTTTCACTTGTCTATGAACTATGCAAGGGGTCCAAGTTTCCATATCCGAGGAATCCGGCTATTCGAATAGATAATGATAACCCTGCAGGGGTGTACTTCTTCACATACGCTCCCGCCACTTATCGCCCTGTACACGTCATGTACCTCGGCAACCTTCAAGCGGAAGCCGGGCGAGGGAGTCGGCCACGACCTGACTAACCGAACAAGTCTCTAGTCCAGGTTTATCGCCTATTCGGGTTCCATCCGCAAGGAGATCCGGCCGGGGTGTCGCTCACGGCCCCAAATGATGTGAGCAGGGTTCCCAAGCCCACCATCCGGGTGCCACTTGGTACACCGTGCCACTGTGCCTAGTTTGTCCCAAGCCCACCTGTACCGGGTGCCACTTGGTAGACTACTAACACTACCTACAAACACCAGAAACTAGTTGCAACTCCTGGACAGAGATCATGTTGATTAATAAGTCGAGGGGGGTCGAGTTACCGGAACCCAATGTGTGGTAGTAACTGGTCATGGATCACAAACACAGAACTCAGTTCCTGAGGACGGCTGCAATGAGACAACCCACCATGTACTCCTACATGGCCTCTCACCGCTACCTTTACCAAATCGTGTTCACACACTTAGCTCACACACAGTAGGACATGTTCACACGCCTCTGATTCATCCACGATGAATCAGACCTGACTCAACTCTAAGCAGTAGCAGGCATGACAAATAAGCATGAATGAGTAGGCACATCAGGGCTCAAACAACTCCTACTCATGCTAGTGGGTTTCATCTATTTACTGTGGCAATGACAGGTCATGCAAAGGATAAAGGGGTTCAGCTACCGCAGCAAGTAACAGATGAATCGGTGTTGTCCTAATGCATTAAAAGAGAGCAGGAGCGAGAGAGTGGGATTGTATTGGAATGAACAAGGGGGTTTTGCTTGCCTGGCACTTCTGAAGATAATATAGTTCTTCATCGGTGTCATCGAACAATCGTCGGAACGTCGTCTACTGAGAGGGAACAATTACCGGCAAACAAGAAAGAACACAATCAATGTGATGCAACAATATGATGCATGATAATGACATGGCAATATGAATGTGTTTTGGGCTAATGCACTTAGCAACAGGTTAAATGAAGTTGGTTCGAATCCAAGATTCAAATTCAAACTCCATATGTGAAATTCAAATGTCATTTATGTGATTTGTGCTAAACAGCAGCTATAAGTTGTTCTAACATGCATGAAAATGGTACAGATGGATAGATTGGATTTTTCTGATCATTTTTCATATATAAATTATTTAATTTGGAGTTACGGTTGAATTTCTATGAATTTTAGAAGTTTATACAATTTTCTGGAATTTTCTGAATAAAAATAAATCCAGAAAATATTACTGCGTCATCCTGACGTCATGATGACGTCAGCAGATCGACGTGGCACGGTCCGGTCAAACCCTGACCGGTGGGTCCCGAGTGTCAGTGTCTAACTAAACTAACCTAGCTTAGTTAATACTAACCTAACTTAATTAGCCGGGCGGGGCCCGCATGTCAGTGAGAGAGAGGGGGTCAAACCAGGCAGTGGGGTCAACCCACGCCGGTCATCGGGTCAGCGGTCGCCGGCGTTTAGCCGCCGGCGAGTCCAGACGCGGTGGAGGGCTCGGAAACGAGCCACATGGCATCGTTTCGGCCGTGGTTTGTTGCATTCGAACGCGCGCAGTGGCGCGCATCTAGTGGTGGCGGTGATAGGTGCTGGGGTGGCCGGAAAAGTGGCCGGCGACAAGGTTTGGCGGCGGCAGCAACATCGGGCAATCTTGGGGTGGCGCTATAGAGCACTAGAGGAGAGACCGAAGGGCGCTGCGGGCTCCTGGGAGGGCGGCGAACCTGGTGACGCGCTCAGGCGCAAGCTGGGGTGGCCCTGGCCACGGCGGCGCCATGGCTGGCGGCGAGGAGCAATCGGCTCCGGTGAAAAGGGCGGCTAGAGTGCGGGAACGAGCGCTAGGAGGAGGGGGAATGGAAGAGGAGCTCACAGCGGATCCGGTAGAGGCAACGGCGAGGCCGGGGAGGGGCTGGTGCTCGCGAATCCTCGAAAGTTCGCCGGCGACCGAAGGTTGGGGACGAGCTTGAGGGCGACGCTGCAGGGCTTCCGGAGAGCCGTGGATCGGTGGGGAGGAAGAGGGGGTCGAGGCGGAGCTTTGGGAGGCATCGGGGAGGCGAGGTGGTGGCTGTGGCCGCGAGGGAGCTCGTCGGCGGCGACGGCTGCGTTCGGGCGAGTGAGAGAGAGAGAGACAGAGGAGGGGATGAGGCGAGGGAGAGTGCGAGAGGGAGTCGGGGCAGCATGGCGTCAACCAGGCACGGGGTCAGGGAGGAGGACGAGCCTCCAGCGCGAAGCAGGAGGTGGCCAGAGCAGGGTGGAGGTGGTGCGCGCGGTGGCGTCGCGGTGTCCCTCCTCTGCCTACTGGCACGAGGAGGAAGGCGATAGGGGGAGGCGCCTGGTGGGCTGGGCCGCAACGGTGGGCTGCCAGCACAGGAGCTGGGCCGGTTGCTGGCGCCAGGTGGGGCGCTAGGTGGGCTGCAGGTAGGTGGCCCAGGTAGGCTTCTGCTCTTTTTTTATTTCTGTTCTGTTTTATTATCAACTTATTTTGCCACTGTTTTGAATTTAAAATAATTCAAACAATGCCAAAAACTCCTCTGAATATTTTTATTTTGCTAGATGGACTTTTCCAAAAGCTCATAAAATATTTCAGGGGTATTTGAAATTATATTCTAATTATATGAATATAATTCAAATTCAAATAGCTAATGATTTAAATTCAAAGTCCCAAAAATAAATCCTTTAAAAATGTTCAATATTTTGGTTGGGACCAGAACCCTTTGCCAAAATTATCAAACATTTAAGAAGAGCATTTTTGAACAATGAAAGAGATTTAAGGGTTTTTGCCCTTCTTTTATTTAGGGTTTTTGAGGCTTCCAAATTTCCTCAATTCAAGTTTCAAAAAATTAAACATGATGCAAACACCAGGCAGCACCAGAAGCTAGGGATGTGACAACTCACCCCCACTAAACAAGAATCTCGTCTTGAGATTCAAGCGTAGGGTAAGATGAAGGGGAAACGCAAACTAGTATAATCTTCACGATCCAGGTTGCACTTCAACTGAACGTTGATTCGTTCACCATCATTGTCTCGAAGTCTTGCTCTGAGAACTCCAACTATCATGACAACGAGAGGAAGGAAAGACCCCAAAAGAATCGTTCTTCTCGAAGGTCGAACAACTCAGGATTAACTCATGGAATGAGACATAGCAACATCTCTTGAGCTGAGAGACGAAGCACACCTCTAGCGGAAAGGAGTGGAACAGATGACGGAGGTTTACCAGGTAGACTACAATTCCAAACTTAACAGGGTGGTAAATGGTTGTCAGCGCAGCGAGGAGTTGAGTTGCCATGATACCACAACGAGGCACCTTAGGGATGGTGACTCGTAGATATATCCCCTTAAGTGGCAAAAAGAATTACCTTTGATTCAGATATCATTGAAACTCTTTAAACCAGCCTAAGGCAATTCTCGAGCGATCGTTTGGAGGGGGTCGGTAGAATGGCATACTCGGACTTGGATGATGTGGATTACCTTGTTGAAGACAACGTAATGGATGAATTTGATTACCACCAGAAATGGAAGAGACCCATGGTAGAATGGCACATTGGCGGTGCAAGCTGGGAACAAAATGCAAATGCTGGGAATGATTCTGGTAACTAGGGAAGAACCCAACAACAGAGAGTGAATTCACTGTTTGAAAAGGTCATAGCATTGCCGAGGAAACTGAGAGCGCTATACAGTTAATGCCGACGATCAAACCTAGCACTTGCGCGTGCTCTCAAGAACTTGAGCATTTCCATAATCATCAAGATTTTACCAACATCCGTGTCAAGGGTCCTGGCAACACAACTTACTACCATGATGAATGATGATGGATGATGCAGATGCAAAGGAAGATAACACTTTCTCAGATTTCACCCTTGGCGGGGCCAAGGGAATAAAATCTGGATGATCGACCGAGAGACATTTAGCACTCCGCCTCCAATGTTCTCCTTGATGCGCTAGTGTATCCCATTCATAGATATGGTTTAATATCTAGAACATCAAGTAAAAGGTCGAGCTTCGGAACACAAAAATCCATAAGGAACAACTAGGGAGTAAATCCTACGAAGTCCCTATGGAAAAGGTGGCCAACTTCTTCACTCAAGATACTACAATAGTAGGTCTTCCGGCTGGGTGTGTTGGCCATGACATCCACTTTACCGGTTATAGAGGGACCAATATTGTAGTTCTTGGGAAACATTCCAACCATCAAGTCTGCCTGAGATTCAGATCTGGTTGGTGTCAGAATATTCCAGACCCATCGAGTCTAGGAAGAAAAATGAAATTTTGCAACACAAATCGACGAGATGACGTTGCGGGATTCTCGGGAAATGATCTACGATAGCAAGCTCTAAGACATGAGCTAGTTCTGCTACACACGTATGAACACGATGTCCTAGACAAGCATGACCACGTGGTAGTCTTACAATAAAACACTACCAAGTTCTGGTTGGGAACCATCACCGTGGATAACGAAGTCCTTGCATAAGTCATATGATTAGCTCTTATGAGGGAACTTCTTCTCCTTGAACAAATCAATCAGTGGCTTGGTATGCTCGGAACACATATGGAATGAAGGTTGCAAGTCTCCAGACCACAGAATACTTTGCACGTGTGCATGACTGACTTGCGATGATTCCAAAGGAAGCAAAACTAACTTTCTCAATTCATGGCGGCAACTTTCACCAAATGCACGTGTATAAGAGGAAGTCACTCCTTTCATCAAACAAATACTTCATGAGCTAGCATGAAGAAATGTTTTCAAAAGTTTCCAACACTAGCTTAATGTTCAACAAAATCATGGAGGAGATAAGGATGTTGTCAATGGGCTCAACAACAATTCATCCGGGTTTCCTTTTAAAAGGAATTCCATAGTTAAGTGAACACGGTGATAGCATTGGTCAGACCAAAGAATATAATGGTGTATGCTCGAGGAAAAACCACGAGTAAGACAACATTACGAACATCGTTGGTTCTGACTTGATTTGAGGATAGTCCACACCCAAATCAAAGTTTTAACAAGATAATAGGTCCAACAACTGATCACAGGGACCAATCGATGAAGACATCATCTTTCTTCAACATACATACAAGATATCCCTTAATATGAACTAAGTCGGAGAAGCCTTTATCGTCCAGCTCTCCAAGTTGTTGTTCAGCTTAGCCAACTAGCTCAGGGGTACCCCACACAGATTCTTGGAGAAAGGGTGGTTTATAGGATAAACCAACTTGATCATGAGCTCAACATAACAGTCAGGTGACAACCTGGTGATACTTTCGAGAAGATATTCGAAAAATCACGAACCACCAATATGTTATTAAGCTCGGGAACGACCTTGCTTTTCAGGGCAAGACGATATGATCAACAGAGCAAGGTATTGACACAATTCCAACACATTGATCAGAGGGTGCACCATAAATAAGGACTAGGTAGCACGATCAGTCTTAGAATGATGACTCAATAATCAGCATGCTAAGAATGAGGTTGTTGTCCATTTAACTACCAAGCAACGGAGTTGCTAGCAGTATTGATTTCACACATCACGATTCACTTGTCGACATTCCGGTTGCAACAACACGGGAACCGAGAAATGAATAATGATGGAGAGAAGTATCACTGTGTCAAGAGTTCATAGGATGGTGTGCAATTCCCATGACATTCTTGATATAAAGATGGTAATACTCCAAGGTAGAACAGAACAAAAACTGGATTAGTATTTTGATCTGCGGAGTACAACTGTTAAGACCCAATCCTGGGTATGGATGAGGTACTGGAGTTTGTTTCTCCTAGTCATTCCGGAATAGAATGGCTTGACGGACCACAAGAATAATAAGCATCGATAACACGGATGCACAATTACTCTTGACTATCAACGGATAGACGAACACTGGAATACAAGTAAAGAGGGACAACTCAATGGAACATACAATTTTCTGAGTTGTGGATACATGGATTAGTATGCCGAACAAATTCAGCATATTTCTTCCGGATAACCCATGCTAAAAAGGAAGGACATGCAGATTCACAATGTGGAATGGAGAACTCATCAAGAGCACTCTGGTTGTGATCTTTTGATCCAACAAACTTCTGCCATAAAGTGGTTCATAGTATTTGGAAGAAGGAAATACCACGAACTACGAGGACTATTGCAAAGTTACTAATATCCTACAGGAACTAGCAAACACTATCAACATGAAGTAAGTAGAGTGAATCTCGGGTTCAAAACCCAGGAATAGAATACCTACTACTAACTGGCATCACGGGATGCTTTCGAGGATGATGGCCAGAATCATCACACTGGGAACACAGAACATGGCTAGATTACTAGATGATCCCCTAAGACAGCTAGGGTCATAATAATAGCTCCAACATATACGTCGAGGCAATAGAGTACCTCAACTCACCGAATAGTGTGGTTAATCTGGCCCAAAGGAACATCGGAAACATGAGGAAGGGATTTGCAAATGCATCAGACTGTTTAGAAACCTGGGATGACTCGGACAGCATAACGGCTGTAAATGCTCAGAAAAGATTTGAGATATTCACAAAAATGGTGGCATAACCACTCAGAAGCACAATATCAAGGTTTCAAGATCAACAATTAACATACGGAGGTAATAGGAACTGAAATGAGGCTTAAGTCCAACAGTCTTACGAGTCTACGGATTAGTAACACGTGATCCTGATAGAAAGAAGAGATAGCCTAGTTCTTAATCCCCGTAGGAAAGATAAGATGACTCAGATCAGAAGGGCATAAGGTATAAGGAGTAAAAAGAGCCTTACGTTCCATCCCACAATCAATTCCCTTACATAACTAAAGCATTTCTAGACACAACTTCGACCAGTTTGGCTTGGTAATCCTACAGGCAGTCAAGCTCTGATACCAAAGCTATCAGGACCCCGACTCAATGCCACATCGATCTAGCATGTAACACCTCATATCACTTTGCGGCCTCACACACGGTATTCCCACGGGTGTCACCTTACCTTTGCCCGGGACCGTTTGCGCCTTTTGGCACACGTATATGACAGTGTCGCTAGCATCCATATGATAAGGAGCCCGGGCTGACATGGCTAGTCGTAAACCCAAAGTGGCACAGAATTACAGGGACAGGCATCCATGACCCAGCATCGAACGTGTCGGTCATCAGCGAGTGAATCCAGGCTGTAGCACTGGGCTAGCAGGACTCCGGTGAGCCGGGCTGTAGCGGGCTAACAGGACTCCGGTATTCATCGCGTTACATTTCCCCGAAGGGACAGACACAGGAACGAAGAAGGACACATGCCGGCCAGCCTAAGTGTTCCGGAGCAGTAGAAAGCTACCATGGCTCGGTGGAAACACTAGGAGACATTTCCCGGTAAGAGAGGCTACTAAGGATAAACAACTAGATAGTCAGATCCGACACATACCAAGCATTTCAATAACATACACACAATATGCTCGATATGTGCAAATACAACATGGCATCACAACATGACTCTACAACTCAAGTATTTATTCATTAGGCTCCGAGGAGCGAGATATTACAAACATGGGTCTCATGACCCAACATCCAGAGCATACAAGTCAAAGCACAAGCGGAAGCTATCATGTCTGAGTACAGACATCTATAAATGAAAAAGGCTGAAAGCCTGACTATCTACCAGATCCTGCCGAAGGCACAAGATCATAGCTGAGGTAACAAGCTAAACGTCGAAGTCCACGTGGAACTACTAGTGAGACTGAAGTCTCTCTGCAAAAACATAAAATAGGCAAACGTGAGTACAAATGTACCCAGCAAGACTTACATCAGAACTAACTACATATGCATCATTTTCAACAAGGGGATGGTGGGGTTTAACTGCAGCAAGCCATCTTTGACTCGGTGGCTAACCTAAACTATGACTGCAAGTAACTCTTTTGAGGTGGCGCACACGAGTCCACATATTCACCATATCAATACACCACTATGGATCCGCTCCCGTCTCCCTACGAGAACGCCATCCATAGCACTCACGCTTATCTTGCGTATTTTAGAGTATCCACTTTCACTTGTCTATGAACTATGCAAGGGGTCCAAGTTTCCATATCCGAGGAATCCGGCTATTCGAATAGATAATGATAACCCTGCAGGGGTGTACTTCTTCACACACGCTCCCGCCACTTATCGCCCTGTACACGTCATGTACCTCGGCAACCTTCAAGCGGAAGCCGGGCGAGGGAGTCGGCCACGACCTGACTAACCGAACAAGTCTCTAGTCCAGGTTTATCGCCTATTCGGGTTCCATCCGCAAGGAGATCCAGCCGGGGTGTCGCTCACGGCCCCAAACAATGTGAGCAGGGTTCCCAAGCCCACCATCCGGGTGCCACTTGGTACACCGTGCCACTGTGCCTAGTCTGTCCCAAGCCCACCTGTACCGGGTGCCACTTGGTAGACTACTAACACTACCTACAAACACCAGAAACTAGTTGCAACTCCTGGACAGAGATCATGTTGATTAATATGTCGAGGGGGGTCGAGTTACCGGAACCCAATGTGTGGTAGTAACTGGTCATGGATCACAAACACAGAACTCAGTTCCTGAGGACGGCTGCAATGAGACAACCCACCATGTACTCCTACATGGCCTCTCACCGCTACCTTTACCAAATCGTGTTCACACACTTAGCTCACACACAGTAGGACATGTTCACACGCCTCTGATTCATCCCCGATGAATCAGACCTGACTCAACTCTAAGCAGTAGCAGGCATGACAAACAAGCATGAATGAGTAGGCACATCAGGGCTCAAACAACTCCTACTCATGCTAGTGGGTTTCATCTATTTACTGTGGCAATGACAGGTCATGCAAAGGATAAAGGGGTTCAGCTACCGCAGCAAGTAACAGATGAATCGGTGTTGTCCTAATGCATTAAAAGAGAGCAGGAGCGAGAGAGTGGGATTGTATCAGAATGAACAAGGGGGTTTTGCTTGCCTGGCACTTCTGAAGATAATATAGTTCTTCATCGGTGTCATCGAACAATCGTCGGAACGTCGTCTACTGAGAGGGAACAATTACCGGCAAACAAGAAAGAACACAATCAATGTGATGCAACAATATGATGCATGATAATGACATGGCAATATGAATGTGTTTTGGGCTAATGCACTTAGCAACAGGTTAAATGAAGTTGGTTTGAATCCAAGATTCAAATTCAAACTCCATATGTGAAATTCAAATGTCATTTATGCGATTTGTGCTAAACAGCAGCTATAAGTTGTTCTAACATGCATGAAAATGGTACAGATGGATAGATTGGATTTTTTGATCATTTTTCATATATAAATTATTTAATTTGGAGTTACGGTTGAATTTCTATGAATTTTAGAAGTTTATACAATTTTCTGGAATTTTCTGAATAAAAATAAATCCAGAAAATATTACTGCATCATCCTGACGTCATGATGACGTCAGCAGATCAACGTGGCACGGTCCGGTCAAACCCTGACCGGTGGGTCCCGAGTGTCAGTGTCTAACTAAACTAACCTAGCTTAGTTAATACTAACCTAACTTAATTAGCCGGGCGGGGTCCGCATGTCAGTGAGAGAGAGGGGGTCAAACCGGGCAGTGGGGTCAACCCACGCCGGTCATCGGGTCAGCAGTCGCCGGCGTTTAGCCGCCGGCGAGTCCAGACGCGGCGGAGGGCTCGGAAACGAGCCACATGGCATCGTTTCGGCCGTGGTTTGTTGCATTCGAACGCGCGCAATGGCGCGCATCTAGTGGTGGCGGTGATAGGTGCTGGGGTGGCCGGAAAAGTGGCCGTCGACGAGGTTTGGCGGCGGCAGCAGCATCGGGCAATCTTGGGGTGGCGCTACAGAGCACTAAAGGAGAGACCGAAGGGCGCTGCAGGCTCCTGGGAGGGCGGCGAACCTGGTGACGCGCTCAGGCGCAAGCTGGGGTGGCCCTGGCCACGGCGGCGCCATGGCTGGCAGTGAGGAGCAATCGACTCCGGTGAAAAGGGCGGCTAGAGTGCGGGAACGAGCGCTAGGAGGAGGGGGAATGGAAGAGGAGCTCACAGCGGATCCGGTAGAGGCAACGGCGAGGCCGGGGAGGGGCTGGAGCTCGCGAATCCTCGAAAGTTCGCCGGCGACCGAAGGTTGGGGACGAGCTTGAGGGCGACGCTGCAGGGCTTCCGGAGGGCCGTGGATCGGTGGGGAGGAAGAGGGGGTCGAGGCGGAGCTTTGGGAGGCGTCGGGGAGGCGAGGCGGTGGCTGTGGCCGCGAGGGAGCTCGTCGGCGGCGACGGCTGCGTTCGGGCGAGTGAGAGAGAGAGACAGAGGAGGGGATGAGGCGAGGGAGAGTGCGAGAGGGAGTCGGGGCAGCGTGGCGTCAACCAGGCACGGGGTCAGGGAGGAGGACGAGCCTCCAGCGCGAAGCAGGAGGTGGCCAGAGCAGGGTGGAGGTGGCGCGCGCGGCGGCGGCGCGGTGTCCCTCCTCTGCCTACTGGCACGAGGAGGAAGGCGACAGGGGGAGGCGCCTGGTGGGCTGGGCCGCAACGGTGGGCTGCCAGCACAGGAGCTGGGCCGGTTGCTGGCGCCAGGTGGGGCGCTAGGTGGGCTGCAGGTAGGTGGCCCAGGTAGGCTTCTGCTCTTTTTTTATTTCTGTTCTGTTTTATTATCAACTTATTTTGCCACTGTTTTGAATTTAAAATAATTCAAACAATGCCAAAAACTCCTCTGAATATTTTTATTTTGCTAGATGGACTTTTCCAAAAGCTCATAAAATATTTCAGGGGTATTTGAAATTATATTCTAATTATATGAATATAATTCAAATTCAAATAGCTAATGATTTAAATTCAAAGTCCCAAAAATAAATCCTTTAAAAATGTTCAATATTTTGGTTGGGACCAGAACCCTTTGCCAAAATTATCAAACATTTAAGAAGAGCATTTTTGAACAATGAAATAGATTTTAGGGTTTTTGCCCTTCTTTTATTTAGGGTTTTTGAGGCTTCCAAATTTCCTCAATTCAAGTTTCAAAAAATTAAACATGATGCAAACACCAGGCAGCACCAGAAGCTAGGGATGTGACAATGGGCCGGACTGATGGGCTGTGAAGACATGAAGGCCGAAGACTGTACCTGTGTCCGAATTGGACTCTCCTTGGCGTGGAAGGCACGTGTGGCGATCGACTATGAAGATTCCTTTTTATGTAACCGACTCTATGTAACCCTAGATTCCCTCCCCGGTGTCTATATAAACCGGAGGGGTTAGTCCAGAAAGGATATATTCATTACCATAGTCATATAGGCTGGGCTTATAGGGTTTAGCCATTACAATCTCGTGGTAGATCAACTCTTGTAATACTCATATTCATCAAGATCAATCAAGCAGGAAGTAGGGTATTACCTCCATAGAGAGGGCCCAAACCTGGGTAAACATCGTGTCCCCCGTCTCATGTTACCATCAATCCTAGACGCACAGTTCGGGACCCCCTACCCGAGATCCGCTGGTTTTGACACCGACATTGGTGCTTTCATTGAGAGTTCCACTGTGTCGTTGACGAAAGGCTCGATGGCTCGCCTTGTCCTTAAAGACAACATCACCTCCGAGGGAGCTCTGGCCCCAGGACAAACCCTCCGGCTTGGCGGCTTTACTATGATCGCCCGTTCGGCCGTTGAGCCGATGATGACCTCTTGGGCCATCGAAAACCCCCTTCGCATCAACTCCGAGCACTCCAAGCAGATGGATCCGATAGAGTTTTCGTCTTTGAACGAACTCCTAGATCGCATCGCCACTTTGGGAATAGCCACAGACTACGATCGGATCGGGCCTAAAACCGATCGAGGAGAAATCGAGACCCTACCGGTCACCCACCAGATTGCGGTAGTCGTGGAGCAGGACAGCGAGTCTTCCTCTATACCGAATGTCCGGATCGCCAATCAGGAAGAGCCGGATACTCACCCGCGAAAGGATGCGACCAGCCCTCTGAACATAGCATCGGACGGAGGTCCTAAACAATCAGAAGATATTTCGGAACCCGGACTGTTAAGCCCTCAGACTCCGGATAATCGGTCAGGTCGGGGTTCAGATTTAATTCCACCCACCCACCCGGACATAGACGCTCTCATGAGCAGAAAATATCAGCCTCAGGAAACGGTCCACCACTTCTGGGCCAGATTCCTCCTTGTCAAAGACAAGGTAAAAGATTGCCGTGACGAGGACGCAATATTAGCATTCTGCCACAATTGCGCGGACGAAGAATCCTCAATGCCATCAATCGCCGCCGCATACTGAAATTCACTAACTTAGCAACGATCGTACAAAAGTATAGCGCGGTGGAGAGCACCTGGAAAACTCAGGCAGCTCGCTGGGAACCGTGAATCCCAACTCAACTCTCCCTACAGGCGAAAAGGGCGCACCCTCGTGGCACGCCCAGTCCAACAGTCAAGAAACCCAAAACCGATATGCGGCACAGCACCGTTCTGATGGGGTGGCTCGATGGCCCATGCAAAATACATACAACACTAGATACCGTGGCAACCCACAGCCTTAGAGCATGTTGGATACTACGATAGATAGCCAAGAGCGACAAGGACATCCTTATCAAGGACGACCCAGAACGACATCCCCCAGAGGACGATAACTCAATAGTATTGACGGTCTTTGAGACATTCGGTTCAAACAACAAGCGCAAAAGGGCGCTTTGCGAGCTCACCGAAGTCTGCCAAATTGCTGAAATAAACCCCTAGAACAACACGGCTATAACATTCAACGCCGGTGATGAACCAAAGTACATAACAGTACGAGTGCCAGCCGCGTTAGTCCTCTGTCCCATCATGGACGGGTTTCGACTTACCAAGGTCCTCATGGATGGCGGCAGCAGACTAAACCTCATTCATGAGGACACACTCCATAAAATGGAAATAGACAGGAGCCGCATCAAGCAAAGTAACACAACCTTCCGAGGAATTATTCCCAGTCGAGAGGTGTGGTGGGCGGGCAAAATCACACTTGACGTAGTATTCGGCACGCCGGAGAACTATCGGTCCGAAGAAATAACTTTCCAAGTGGCCCCTTTCAGCAGCGGATATCACGCCCTGTTGGGGCGGATACTTTTACACGCTTTAGGCCATACCCCATTACGGGTATATGAAGCTCAAAATGTCCGGACCACATGGTATAATCATGATGTCTACTACATAACCTTCTTCTTGTATACGTTGTTGGGCCTCCAAGTGCAGAGGTTTGTAGGACAGTAGCAAATTTCCCTCAACTGGATGACCTAAGGTTTATCAATCCGTAGGAGGTGTAGGATGAAGATGGTCTCTCTCAAGCAACCCTGCAACCAAATAACAAAGAGTCTTGTGTCCCCAACACACCCAATACAATGGTAAATTGTATAGGTGCACTAGTTTGGTGAAGAGATGGTGATACAAGTGGTATATGGATAGTAGATAATAGTTTTTGTAATCTGAAAATGTAAAAACAGCAAGGTAACTAATGATAAAAGTGAGTGTAAACGGTATTGCAATGCGTGGAAATAAGGCCTAGGGTTCATACTTTCGCTAGTGTAAGTTCCCTCAACAATACTAGCATAATTGGATCACATAACTATCCCTCTACATGCAACAGAGTCACTCCAAATTCACTAATAGCGGAGAACGAACGAAGAGATTATGGTAGGGTATGAAACCACCTCAAAGTTATTCTTTCCAATCAATCCGTTGGGCTATTCCTATAAGTGTCACAAACAGCTCTAGAGTTCGTACTAGAATAACACCTTAAAACACAAATCAACCAAAACCCTAATGTCACCTAGATACTCCAATGTCACCTCAAGTATCAGTGGGCATGATTATACGATATGCATCACACAATCTCAGATTCATCTACTCAACCAACACATAGGACCTCAAAGAGTGCCCCAAAGTTTCTACCGGAGAATCACGACGAAAACGTGTGCCAACCCCTATGCATAGGTTCATGGGTGGAACCCGCAAGTTGATCACCAAAACATACATCAAGTGAATCACGTGGTATCCCATTGTCACCACAGATACGCACGGCAAGACATACATCAAGTGTTCTCAAATCTTTAAAGACTCAATCCGATAAGATAACTTCAAAGGGGAAACTCAATCCATTACAAGAGAGTAGAGGGGGAGGATAAACATAAGATCCAACTATAATAGCAAAGCTCGCGATACATCAAGATCGTGCCAAATCAAGAACACAAGAGAGAGAGATCAAACACATAGCTACTGGTACATACCCTCAGCCCCGAGGGAGAACTACTCCCTCCTCGTCATGGAGAGCACCGGGATGATGAAGATGGCCATCGGAGAGGGATTCCCCCTCCGGCAGGGTGCCGGAACGGGTCTAGATTGGCTTTCGGTGGCAACGGAGGCTTCTGGCGGTGGAACTCCCGATCTATTGTGCTCCCTGATGTTTTTAGGGTATATGGAGATATATAGGCGGAAGAAGTACGCCAGGGGGGCATGAGGGGCCCACGA
Organism: Triticum aestivum; assembly: GCF_018294505.1. Taxonomy (NCBI): domain Eukaryota; kingdom Viridiplantae; phylum Streptophyta; class Magnoliopsida; order Poales; family Poaceae; genus Triticum; species Triticum aestivum. Next base: position 28,202,962 of record NC_057806.1, on the reverse strand, counting down.
GGGTGGAGGGCACGCCCTAGGGGGGTGAGCGCGCCCCCTACCTCGTGGCCTCCTTGGAGGTCCCTGACGTGCACTCCAAGACTTCTGGGCTTCTTTCCTTCCAGAAATGAGTTCCGTGAAGTTTCAGGTCAATTGGGCTCCGTTTGATTTTCCTTTTCTTCGAAACCCTAAAACAGGGTAAAAGCAGAAACTGGCACTGGGCTCTGGCTTAATAGGTTAGTCCCAAAAATGATATAAAAGTGTATAATAAAGCCCATAAACATCCAAAACAGTAGATAATATAGCATGGAGCAATCAAAAATTATAGATACGTTGGAGACGTATCAGCAACCCCAAGCTTAATTTCCTGCTCATCCTCGAGTAGGTAAATGATAAAAACAGAATTTTTGATGTGGAATGCTACTTGGCATAATTTCAATGTAATTCTTCTTAATTGTGGCATGAATATTCAGATCCGAAAGATTCAAGACAAAAGTTTAATATTGACATAAAAATAATATAACTTCAAGCATACTAACTAAGCAATCATGTCTTCTCAAAATAACATGGCCAAAGAAAGTTATCCCTACAAAATCATATAGTCTGGCTATGCTCCATCTTCACCACACAACATATTTAAATCATGCACAACCCCGATGACAAGCCAAGCAATTGTTTCATACTTTTGATGTTCTCAAACTTTTTCAATCTTCACGCAATACATGAGCGTGAGCGATGGATATAGCACTATAGGTGGAATAGAGTGGTGGTTGTGGAGATGACAAAAAGGGAGAAGATAGTCTCACATCAATTAGGCGTATCAACGGGCTATGGAGATGCCCATCAATAGATATCAATGTGAGTGAGTAGGGATTGCCATGCAACGGATGCACTAGAGCTATAAATGTATTAAAGCTCAACAAAAGAAACTAGTGGGTGTGCATCCAACTCGCTTACTCACGAAGACCTAGGGCATTTTGAGGAAGCCCATCATTGGAATATACAAGCCAAGTTCTATAATGAAAGATTCCCACTAGTATATGAAAGTGACAACATAGGAGACTCTATCATGAAGATCATGGTGCTACTTTGAAGCACAAGTGGGGTAAAAGGATAGTAGCATTGCCCCTTCTCTCTTTTTCTCTCATTTTTTATTTTTATTTTTTTATTTGGGCCTTTTCTCCTTTTTTATGGCCTCTTTTATTTATTTATTTTTTGTCCGGAGTCTCATCCCGACTTGTGGGGTAATCATAGTCTCCATCATCCTTTCCTCACTGGGACAATGCTCTAATAATGATGATCATCACACTTTTATTTACTTACAACTCAAGAATTACAACTCGATACTTAGAACAAGATATGACTCTATATGAATGCCTCCGGCGGTGTACCGGGATGTGCAATGATGCATGAGTGACATGTATGAAAGAATTATGAATGGTGGCTTTGCCACAAATACGATGTCAACTACATGATCATGCAAAGCAATATGACAATGATGAGGCGTGTCATAATAAATGGAACGGTGGAAAGTTGCATGGCAATATATCTCGGAATGGCTATGGAAATGCCATTATAGGTAGGTATGGTGGCTGTTTTGAAGAAGGTATATGGTGGGTTTATTGTACCGGCGAAAGTTGCACGGTACTAGAGAGGCTAGCAATGGTGGAAGGGTGAGAGTGCGTATAATCCATGGACTCAACATTAGTCATAAAGAACTCACATACTTATTGCAAAAATTTATTAGTTATCGAAACAAAGTACTACGCGCATGCTCCTAGGGGGATAGATTGGTAGGAAAAGACCATCGCTCGTCCCCGACCGCCACTCATAAGGAACACAATCAATAAATAAATCATGCTCCGACTTCATCACATAATGGTTCACCATACGTGCATGCTATGGGAATCACAAACTTCAACACAAGTATTTCTCAAATTCACAACTACTCAACTAGCACGACTTTGATATTATTACCTCCATATCTCAAGACAATCATCAAGCATCAAACTTCTCTTAGTATTCAAAACACTCATAAGAAAATTTTACTAATCTTGGATACCTATCATATTGGGATTTTAAGAAAATTACCATGCTATTTAAGACTCTCAAAATAATCTAAGTGAAGCATGAGAGTTCATCTATTTCTTCAAAATAAAACTACCACCGTGCTCTAAAAGATATAAGTGAAGCACTAGAGCATCGACAAACTACTCCGAAAGATATAAGTGAAGATCAATGAGTAGTTGAATAATTATGCAACTATGTGAAGACTCTCTAACATTTAATAATTTCAGATCTTGGTATTTTATTCAAACATCAAGCAAAGCAAAATAAAATGACATCTAAGAATAGCAAACATCATGTGAAGAAGCAAAAACTTAGGATCAACCGATACTAAGAGATAGTTGTTGAAGAAGAAAGGTGGGATGCCAACCGGGGCATCCCCAAGCTTAGACGCTTGAGACTTCTTGAAATATTATATTGGGGTGCCTTGGGCATCCCCAAGCTTGAGCTTTTGTGTCTCCTTAATTCCCCTCATATCACGGCCTCTCTAAATCTCAAAAGCTTCATCCACACAAAACTCAACAAGGACTCGTGAGATAAGTTAGTATAAACCATTGCAAAAACCTTATCATACTCTACTGTAGCAAATCACTAAAATTATTATTCAACATTGCATACTAAATGCATCTGCATATTTAATAGTCCTATCCTCAAATAGAATCATTAAAGAAGCAAACATATGCAAACAATGCAAACATAACAGCAATCTGCCTAAACAGGACAGTCTGTAAAGAATGCAGCAACATCCATACTTCCCTAGCTCCAAAAATTATGAATGAAAATTCCCACTGTAGTAAATTTATCAGAGCTTAATATTAAAAAGGTTTCAACATTTTATCACATTATGACTTTTCTAGGGAATTATTGCAACAGCAGTAAACTTTCTGTTTTCGAACAGCAACATGTGGACTTCTAAAATAGGCATAGTAAAGGCTATCAATGCCACTTTTATTGAAATAAAAGATGAAAAATATTTTTATAAATAAAAGCAAGCAAATCCTACCAAAATAAATTGACGCTCCAAGCAAAACACATATCATGTGGTGAATAAAAATATAGCTCCAAGTAAAGTTACCGATGAACGAAGACGAAAGAGGGGATGCCTTTCGGGGCATCCCCAAGCTTAGGCTTTTGGTTGTCCTTTAATATTACCTTTGGGTGCCTTGGGCATCCCCAAGCTTAGGCTCTTGCCACTCCTTATTACATAGTCCACCAAATCCTTACCCAAAACTTGAAAACTTCACAACACAAAACTTAACAGAAAACTCGTAAGCTCCGTTAGTATAAGAAAATAAATCACAACTTCAAGGTACTGTAATGAACTCATTCTTTATTTATATTGGTGTTAAACCTACTGTATTCCAGCTTCTCTATGGTTTATAAACTCTTTTACTAGCCATAGATTCATCAAAATAAGTAAACAACACATGAAAAACAGAATCTGTCAAAAACAGAACAGTCTGTAGTAATCTGGATCAAACGTGTACTTATGGAACTCATAAAATTCTCAAATAAATTTATGGGCCTGAGTAATTTATCTATTAATCATCTGCAAAAAGAATTAACTAAATAGCACTCTCCAAATAAAAACGGGAGCAATTCTCGTGAGCGCTAAAGTTTCTGTTTTTTACAGCAAGATCAACAAGACTTTCCCCAAATCTTCCCAAAGGTTCTACTTGGCACAAACACTAATTAAAAGCATAAAACCACATCTAAACAGAGTCTAGATGAATTATTTATTACTAAACAGGAACAAAAATCAAGGAACTAAAATAAAATTGGGTTGCCTCCCAACAAGCGCTATCGTTTAATGCCCCTAGCTAGGCATGATGATTTCAATGATGCTCAATTAAAGGATACGAATTCAAGCATAAAGAGAGCATCATGAAGAATATGACTAACACATTTAAGTCTAACCCACTTCCTATGCATAGGGATTTTGTGAGCAAACAACTTATGGGAACAATAATCAACTTGCATAGGAAGGTAAAACAAGCATAACTTAGGAAGGTAAAACAAGCAAACTTTAAGCACATAGAGAGGAAACTTGATATTATTGCAATTCCTATAAGAATATATTCCTCCCTCATAATAATTTTCAGTAGCATCATGAATGAATTCAACAATATAACCAGCACCTAAAGCATTCTTTTCATGATCTACAAGCATAGAAATTTTATTACTCTCCACATAAGCAAAATTCTTCTCATGAATAATAGTGGGAGCAAACTCAACAAAATAATTATCATGTGAGGCATAATCCAACTGAAAACTAAAATCATCACAATAATCGTCATAGATAGCAACTTTGTTCTCATAATCAATTGGAACCTCTTCCAGAATAGTGGATTCATCACAAAATAAAGTCATGACCTCTCCAAATCCACTTTCATCAACATAATCATCATAAATAGGAGGCATGATTTCATCATAATAAATATGCTCATCAAAACTTGGGGGACAAAAAATATCATCTTCATCAAACATAGCTTCCCCAAGCTTGTGGCTTTGCATATCATTAGTATCATGGATATTCAAGGAATTCATACTAACAACATTGCAGTCATGCTCATCATTCAAATACTTAGTGCCAAACATTTTAATGCATTCTTCTTCTAACACTTTGGCACAATTTTCCTTTCCATCATACTCACGAAAGATATTAAAAAGATGAAGCGTATGAGGCAAACTTAACTCCATTTTTTGTAGTTTTCTTTTATAAACTAAACTAGTGCTAAAACAAGAAACAAAAAGATTCGATTGCAAGATCTAAAGATATACCTTCAAGCACTCACCTCCCCGGCAACGGCGCCAGAAAAGAGCTTGATGTCTACTACACGTAACGCCCCGAGACCAATGTGCCAGGTGTCATCCAGTTATTCGTTGTTGTTGCCTTGTCATTGCTTGCGTGTCATGCATCTTATATCATTGTCATCATGTGCATTTCATTTGCATACATGTTCCTCTCATGCATCCGAGCATTTTCCCCGTTGTCCGTTTTGCAATCCGGCGCTCCTATGTCATCCGGTGTCCCTTTCTACCACTTTTCGTCTGCGGATGTTAAACGTTTTCGGATTGGACCGAGACTTGTCATGCAGCCTTGGTTTACTAGCGGTAGACCGCCTGTCAAGTTTCGTGCCATTTGGACTTCGTTTGATACTCCAACGGTTAAGCGAGGGACCGAAAAGGCCTCGTGTGTGTTGCATCCCAACACCCTTCCAAAGTGGCCCAAAACCCACCTAAACCCCCTCCATCATCTCGGTCGTTCGATCACGATCGTGTGGCCACAAACCGCACCTCATTTGGACTCTCCTAGATCCCTCTACCTATATATATGTGGCTCTCCCCGAATTTTCGCGCAGATGAAACCCTAGCCCCGCTCCTTGCGCCGCCGGACAAAACTCCCCACCACCGGCCGGACATGTCCGCCGCCAGCCGCCATGCGTTCCGGCCAATGAGAAGCCGACACATCATCACCGCAGCCTCTCGCGCCCAATCGCCGAGCGCCACCTCAGCCGCCGTCCTCCCGCACGCCGCCGAGGCCCGCCAGGCCCGCGTTCGGCCCCCGCGGGCCCAGCGTCGCCGCCCGCGCCCGGTGTCCACCGCCACCTCACCGCCGCCACCTCGGTCGTCGTGCTCACCACCGACCACCACCGCCTGCAGCGCGCCTTGCCGCCGCCGCCTTCACCGACCCCGCGTCGCCGTGCATCACCGGAGCTCCACCGCGTCCCGCCGCCTCGTTTTCTCCACCGCCATCCGCGCTCGCCGCCGCCACCCGTTTCCTCACGCGCCAGCGCCGACCATCACCGCAGCGCCGTCCGGCCATCGCCTCGCCTCCCTCCGGTGTGTCGCTGTTGGGGATCGTAGTAGAAATTTAAAATTTTCTACGCATCACCAAGATCAATCTATGGAGTAATCTAGCAACGAGGGTAAGGAGAGTGCATCTACATACCCTTGTAGATCACTAAGTGGAAGCGTTGCAAGAACGCGTATGAAGGAGTCGTACTCGTAGCAATTCAGATCGCGGTTGATTCCGATCTAGGCGCCGAACCACGGCGCCTCCGCGTTCAACACATGTGCAGCCCGATGACATCTCCTACGCCTTGATCCAACAAGGGGAGAAGGAGAGGTTGGGGAAGACTCCGTCCAGCAGCAGCACGATGGCGTGGTGGTGGTGGAGGAGCGCGGAACTCCAGCAGGGCTTTACCAAGCACTACGAGAGACGAGGAGGGAGAGAGGTAGGGCTGCGCCAAGAGGGAGATGATCTTGTGTGTGTTGCAGCCCCCAATACCTCAAGTATATATAGGGGAAGGGGAGGGGCTGCACCCCCATCTAGGGTTCCCTCCCTAGGGGTGGCGGCAGCCCCAAAGCCCATCTAGGGTTGCGGCCAAGGGGGAGAGAGAGGAGGCGCACCTAGGGTGGGCCTTAAGGCCCATCTGCCCTAGGGTTTGCCCCCCTCCACTCTAGGAGGCGCCTTGGGCCTTGGTGGGAGGCGCCCTAGCCCACCTAGGGGCTGGTCCCTACCCACTATTGGCCCATGTAGGCCTCCGGGGCTGGTGGCCCCACCTGGTGGACCCCCGGACCCCTCCGGTGGTCCCGGTACACTACCGGTGATGCACGGAACACTTCCGATGGCCAAAACCATACTTCCTATATATCAATATTTACCTCCGGACCATTCCGGAACTCCTTGTGATGTCCAGGATCTCATCCGGGACTCCGAACAACATTCGGTTACCGCGTACATACTTTCCCTATAACCCTAGCGTCATCGAACCTTAAGTGTGTAGACCCTACGGGCTCGGGAGTCATGCAGACATGGCCGAGACAGCTCTCCGGTCAATAACCAACAGCGGGATCTGGATACCCATGTTGGCTCCCACATGCTCCACGATGATCTTATCGGATGAACCACGATGTCAAGGATTCAATCAATCCCGTATACAATTCCCTTTGTCCAGCGGTATTGTACTTGCCCAAGATTCGATCGTCAGTATCCCGATACCTTATTCAATCTCGTTACCGGCAAGTCTCTTTACTCGTTCCATAACACATCATCCCGTGATCAACTCCTTGGTCACATTGTGCACATTATGATGATGTCCTACGGAGTGACAAATCCCAGTCTCGATTCGTGCCAACCCAACAGACACTTTCGGAGATACCTGTAGTGTACCTTTATAGCCACCCAGTTACGTTGTGACATTTGGCACACCCAAAGCATTCCTACGGTATCCGGGAGTTGCACAATCTCATGGTCTAAGGAAATGATACTTGACATTAGAAAAGCTTTAGCAAACGAACTACACGATCTTGTGCTAGGCTTAGGATTGGGTCTTGTCCATCACATCATTCTCCTAATGATGTGATCCCGTTATCAACGACATCCAATGTCCATGGTTAGGAAACTGTAACCATCTATTGATCAACGAGCTAGTCAACTAGAGGCTTACTAGGGACATGGTGTTGTCTATGTATCCACACATGTATATGAGTTTCCTATCAATACAATTCTAGTATGGATAATAAACGATTATCATGAACAATGAAATATAATAATAATAATAACTAATTTATTATTGCCTCTAGGGCATATTTCCAACAGTCTCCCACTTGCACTAGAGTCAATAATCTAGTTCACATCGCCATGTGATTAACACTCAGAGGTCACATCGCCAGGTGACCAACATCCAAAGAGTTTACTAGAGTCACTAATCTAGTTCACATCACTATGTGATTAATACTCAATGAGTTCTGGGTTTGATCATGTTATGCTTGTGAGAGAGGTTGTAGTCAACGGGTCTTGCCATATTCAGATCCCTATGTATTTCGCAAAACTTTATGTCATATCGTAGATGCTGCTACCATGTTCCACTTGGAGCTATTCCAAATTGTTGCTCCATTATACGTATCTGGTATCTCTACTCAGAGCTATCTGGATAGGTGTTAAGCTTGCATCGACGTAACTCTTTACGTCGAACTCTTTATCACCTCCACAACCGAGAAACATTTCCTTATTCCTCTAAGGATAATTTTGACCGCTATCTGGTGATCCAATCCTAGATCACCTTTGTACCCTCTTGCCAGACATGTGGCAAGGCACACATCTGGTGCGGTACTCAGCATGGCATACCATATAGAGCCTATGACAAAAGCATAGGGGACGACCTTCGTCCTTCCTCTTTCTTCTTCCGTGGTCAATCTTTGAGTCTTACTCAACTTCACACCTTACAACTCAGGTAAGAACCCCTTATTTGACTGATCTATTTTGAACTCCTTCAAAAACATGTCAAGGTGTGTGTTCTTTGAAAGTACCATCAGGCGTCTTGATCTATCTCTATAGATCTTGATGCCCAATATGTAAGCAGCTTTATCCAGGTCTTCCTTTGAAAAACACTCTTCAAACAACCATTTATGCTTTCCATAAATTCTACATTATTTCGGATCAACAATATGTCATCCATATATATACTTATCAAAAATGTTGTAGTGCTCCCACTCACTTTCTTGTAAATACAAGTTTCTAGCAAACATTGTATAAACCTAAAAAGCTTTGATCACTCCATCAAAGCATATATTCCGACTCCGAGATGCTTGCTCTAGTCCATAGAAGGATTGCCGGAGCCAGCATACCTTTTAGCATCCTTAGGATCGACAAAACCTTTTATTGTATCACATACAACTTTTTCTTATGAAAACTCGTTTTGACATCCATCTGTCAGATTTCATAATCGAAAAATACAGCTAATGCTAACATGATTCCGACAGACTTAAGCATCGCTACGGGTGAGAAATTCTCATTGTAGTCAACTCCTTGAACTTGTGAAAAGACTCTTTCCCACAAGTCAAGCTTCATAGACGGTAACATTACCGCCCATGTCCATCTTCTTCTTAAAGATCCATTTATCTCAATGGCTCGCGGATCATCGGGCAAGTCCACCAAAGTCCATACTTTGTTCTGATACATGGATCCTATCTCGGATTTCATGGCTTCTAACCATTTGTCGGAATACGAGCCCACCATCGCTTCTCCATAGCTCGTAGGTTCATTGTTGTCTAACAACATGATATCTAAGACAGGATTACCGTACCAGTCAGGAGTAGTACATATCCTTGTCGGCCTATGAGGTTCGATAGCAACTTGATCCAAAGCTTCATGATCACTATCATTAGTTTCCTCTTCAATAGTCGTAGGTTCCACAGAAACATCTTTCTGTGTTGCACTACTCTCCGATTGAAGTGAGGGTTCGACAACCTCATCAAGTTCTATCTTCCTCCCACTCAATTCTTTCGAGAGAAACTCCTTCTCGAGAAAGGACCCGTTCTTAGCGACAAACAATTTGCCCTATGATCTGAGATAGAAGGTGTACCCAACTGTCACCTTTGGGTATCCTATGAAGATGTGTTTGTCCGCTTTGGGTTCGAGCTTCTCCGGCTGAAGCCTTAAGCATCGCAGCCCCAAACATTACGAAACGACAACTTTGGTTTCTTGCCAAACCAATGTTCACATGATGTCGTCTCAACGAACTTAGATGGTGTCCTATCTAAAGTGAATGCAGTTGTCTTTAATGCATAAACTCAAAATGAAAACGGTAGATCGGTAAGAGACATCATAGATCGCACCATATCTCATAAGGTTCGATTACGACGTCCGGACACACCATTACCCTGTGGTGTTCCAGGTGGCTTCAACTGTGAAACAATTCCACAATGTCTTAAGTGATTGCCAAACTCATAACTCAGAAATTCTCATCGATCAGATCGTAGGAATTTGATCTTCTTGTTATGATGGTTCTTAACTTCACTCTGAAATCGCTTGAACTTTTCAAACATTTCAGACTTGTGCTTCATTAAGTAAATATACCTATATCTACTCAAATCGTTAGTGAAGATGAGAAAATAGCGATATCCACCACACGCTTCAATTCTCATTGGATCACACGTATCAGCATGTATGATTTCCAACAAGTCACTTGCCCGTTTCATTGTACCTCAAAAAAGGGGTCTTAGTCATTCTGCCCATGAGGCATGGCTCGCATGTGTCAAGCGATTCAAAATCAAGTGACTCCAAACATCCATCGACATGGAGTTTCTTCATGCATCTTACGCCAATATGACCTAAGCGGCAGTGCCACAAGAAAGTGGTACTATCATTATTAACTCTACATCTTTTGGCGTGAACATGTGTATTACAATGACCGAGATTCTATGAACCATTCACATAGGGTGCATGACCATGAAAGGTATCATTCATGTAAACAGAATAACCATTATTCTCTAACTTAAATGAATGACCGTATTGCAATGAACATGATCTAATCATATTCATGCTCAACGTAGACACCTGATAACATTTATCTAGGTTCAATACTAATCCCGAAGGCAGATGGAGCGTGCGATGGTGATCTCATCAACTTTGGAAAAACTTCCAACACACATCGTCACCTCGCCCTTAGCCAGTCTCCGTTTAGTCCGTAGCTTTTGCTTCAAGTCACCAATAATAGTAACTGAACCGGTATCAAATACCCAGGTGCTACCAGGAGTACTAGTGAGGTACACATTAATAACACGTATATACTTTGAAGTTGCCAGCCTTCTTATCTACCATGCATTTGGGGTAATTCCGCTACCAGTGACCATTCCCCTTACAATAGAAGCACTTAGTCTTGGGTTTGGGTTCAACCTTGGGTTCCTTCACTGGAGCGGCAACTGGTTTGCCATCCATGAAGTTTCCCTTCTAGCCCTTGCCCTTCTTGAAACCAGTGGTCTTGTTAAACCATCAACACTTGATGCTCCTTCTTGATTTCTACCTTTTGCGGTCTTAAGCACCGCGAATAGCTCTGGGATAGTTCATCACGAAGATTTAGTAGCTTAGTGATAGTGACTAGAGAACTCTATCAATCACTATCTTATCTGGAAGTTTAACTCCCACTTGATTTAAGTGATTGTAGCACCTAGACATTCTAAGCACATGCTCACTAGTTGAGATATTCTCCTCCATCTTGTTGGCAAAAGAACTTGTCAGAGGTCTCATACCTCTCAACACGGGAATGAGCCTGAAATCCCAATTTCAGCTCTTGGAACATCTCATATGTCTTATGGCGTTCAAAACGTCATTGGAATTCCGATTCTAAGCCGTAAAGTATGGTGCACTAAACTATCAAGTAGTCATCAGGATGTGTCTGTCAGGTGTTCACAACATCCACAGGCGACGTTGTAGGGGTTTGCACATCGAGCGGTGCATCAAAGACGTAAGCCTTCTGTGTACCAATGAGGACACTCCTCGGACTATGGACCCAGTCCGCATCATTGCTTACAATATTTTTCAACTTAGTCTTTCTCTAGGAACGTATTGCAACAGGGAGCTACAACGTGAGCTATTTATCTACAAAAAATTTGCAAAGACAATTTAGACTATGTTCATGATAATTAAGTTCATCTAATCAAATTATTTAATGAACTCCCACTCAGATAGACATCCCTCTAGTCATCTAAGTGAAACATGATCCGAATCGACTAGGCCGTGTCCGATCATCACGTGAGACGAACTGTTGGGGAACGTAGCATAAATTCAAAATTTTCCTACGTGTCACCAAGATCTATCTATGGAGTCATCTAGCAACAAGGGAGGAGTGGATCTACATACCCTTGTAGATCGCGCGCGGAAGCGTTCAAGAGAACGGGGTTGATGGAGTCGTACTCGTCGTGATCCAAATCACCGATGATCCTAGCGCCGAACGGACGGCACCTCCGCGTTCAACACACGTACGGAGCAGCGACGTCTCCTCCTTCTTGATCCAGCAAGGGGGGAGGAGAGGTTGATGGAGATCCAGCAGCACGACGGCGTGGTGGTGGAAGTAGCGGGATTCCAACAGGGCTTCGCCAAGCGCTGCGGGAGGAGGGAGATGTGTCATGGGAGGGAGAGGGAGGCGCCAGGGCTTAGGTATT